>NC_071259.1:665291-697791 GCF_023375685.1 Ictalurus furcatus | reverse complement strand
TTGTAACTCCTCAGGAATATCAACATTTACCTCAGACGTGTTGGTAAATTATAAATAAAAGACTTTGTATGACTAAATTTGCATTAAATAGCCATACTGACTTGCTAACTAGCAAGCTAAATAACTAGCAGCTGGTTATCTAAAGTGAAAATGAGCCTAAATTATTGTGCATACAAACATTTACCTCAGTTGTGCTGGTAAAGTACTCATTGTACAGTTAAAATTACATCGTAATTGTACTTTTTTCTTATTAGTGGATTTGTGTGTGTGTGTGTGTGTGTGTGTGTGTGTTTAAACGGTTGATTAATACCGTGATAATACCGTGACATTTTTAGACTAGGTTATCATCCTGTTCAAATTTAATATTGTAACACCGCTAGCTGTGAGAAATGTTGAGCAGTTATCACGACATAAAAAATATAGGCCTAATACTGACACGTTAGTCATAATGAAAAGCCTCATTAACGTCAGTCCTGTACATATAACAGCACATAGCGCAATGTTAAAGTGAAATAAATGAAACCACTGAACGCTTGTGTCCGTGGCCAAATATGTCTCCAGGCAGGAGAGTAATGGCCGCCACTGATGAGCTCTTTATTTAGTTTGGGGCTCGCGTGGCGCGGGCCCGAGTCCTCTAGTGATTTCGGAAGCGTGGCTTCAGCCGTGTAAACACACAGCATGGCTTGTAAACTGTGCTCTTCCTGTTATACACTGTGCGATGGACATTTGGAACGAAGAGGCTGCGTGTGCCTCATTTTCGGTTCGAAAGGCAGCGCGATCAACAAACCAATGAATAACACACACACACACACACACACACACACACAAACGTTTGCTGACACAAACCCTGTGAATGAAGCTTCAAGCTGCAGACAAGCTGTCAGTGTAGTCAAACACACACTCACGCACATACACACAACACAAACTGTCTCTCAACTCAACTGGGCTCAAAACACACACACACACACATCACAATTATCTGCACACAACAATAAGAGCTCCTGCTAATACGTCTATGCTAACTATGGCTAATTAAAAAAAATAGTTTGCCCAGTAATAAAATATAAAATGTACAATTTCCTGTTTTCCTCAACACACACGTTTGGTGTCAGGAATCTGCGGCATGGTAGTTTACGTTGGTGAATGTCAAGGTTTTCAGCTAACGAAAAAAAGTATGAAAAAATGATTCTGGGACAGAAATACAGATAGTTGAGGTTACTAGCCGTTTTTTGTTAACCATTATAACATGATTTAAAAATGCTGACAATGAACTTAAAGTGATTTGTTCCTTGTAATCTTTATTTTCTTTCAATGCTACAGGCTACAAAGTCAAACTAGCTCGCTAACTAGCTAGCTAAATAACTAGCAGCTGGTTATTGTACAATCTAAAGACACAGTGACCGTGAAAATGAGTCTAACTCCTCAGGAATGTCAACATTTACCTCAGACAGGTTGGTAAATTACTAATAAAACTTAGTACAACTAAATTTACACTAGATATAGTCATGTTGGCTCGTTAGCTAGCTTGCTAAATAACTAGTTTGCAACAGGAAGTGGGGTCTCTTGTTTTTCACAATATCACAACTTTAGCTAGCAAGCTCAGTTGACACTGAAGCAGAAAACGTTTGTGTGGTAACCATAGCTACTGAAAACAAACCTAACCAAGCACAGCTAGCTCTTTCCCAGCATGAATTGAAAATGTTATTTTGTGCACTGTGTCGAAAAATGCAAATATTTGATAGTAGAATAGAGTTAAAACTATACATTTTTAATTTGACCAAATTTATTAATATTTTATTTAATGTATAATACGATGAGAGTATTTGAGCTAGCATGTACGTGGTCTTATTTACATGCTGCATCTGCTAGCAAACTTATAAGTATTGAATGTGTTAACTAGATCTTTTACCTCAGATTTGATTGAAAGATTTATAAGTCACTCCTCACATTTTTTGGGTAAAAATTTACTTACTTAATATTTTCTCATTTTGATGTGTAGCATAAAATAACACTGCAATCCATGTTGGAGAAAAGCTAGCTGTATTTAGCCAGGGTTGTATTCGGTAGCTGCGGCTAACACATAAACGTACGTTTAAACTTTTGTTTTTTTGGTTGCAGTGCTGAACGGAGATCAAGACGGAGCTACGAGTGTTCTGACAAACATGTTTTTGGATGAAACCATTCGCTCAAATCTTTTTTTTTTTTTTTTTGAGAAATAGTGTACAGCGATTCATGGTCTCTGGTACGAGCTCATCTGAAGTCCTGGCGAGAGCAGCCTCAGAGCTTCATTTAGCATTCCAGGGGAAGTTTAAAGAAAAACAACTGGACCTGAGCCATTCCCCATTGAGTTTAGAGTCACGACTCTCAGCCTCGCTGAATTCTCCAGATTAGTGAAAAACACGCATGGCTAACGTTAGCGGCCTACTCCGGGCCTCTGTATATAAAGCCTCTGTCTAAACCTGCTCATTTATGGTAAACTCTGAGCTAATGAGCAACGACAACGACGGCAACAACAAGAAGAACTGAATGTACAGAGCCGTGTCTGGCGTCCAGGACGATTCTGGGTAGTGAATCAGGCTGTGAGGTTGGTGGAAGCCATGTCTGAGGTTCACTGAATTCATATTTCGTAATCCTGATGATTAAAGTGTGGATAAAACCTAAAAAAGACTAGAAATGCAGACCTAATGAGACAAAAATGTACAAATCTAAACAGTACGGGTCTTTTTCTTTATAACCCGAATACACTATACGGCCAAAAGTATGTGCACCCCTGACCATTACACCCATATGTGCTTGTTGAACATCTCGTTCCAGATTTATTCCACATTTCCTGCTATAATAAGCTCCACTCACTCTTCTGGGAAGGTTTTGTGGGCGTGGCTGTGGGATTTGTGTTCGTTCAGCTACGAGAGCGTTAGTGAGGTTGAGGACAGGCGCTGATGTTGCGATGGCGAGGAGGCTCCAGTTCCAGTTCATCCCAAAGGTGTTCAGAGGGGTTGAGGTCAGGGCTCTGTGCAGGACACTCCGGTTCTTCTACCTTCTTCCAACCTTCACACGGAGCTCGCTTTGTGCACAGGGGCATCGTCATGCTGGAACAATGTTTGGGTTCCTCTTACAGCGTACAAACACCTTCTATACAATTGTGTGCTTCAGACTTTGCGGTAACAGTTTGGGGAAGAACCTCAGGAGGCTGCTTAAGCGAACAGCAACCAGATAACCTTGTACACACAGAGTCGTGTAAATTTGTGAAAACCATCCATCTATCTGTCAAACATGTGAGCATGTTCGGTCGAAACATTCCTTTCAAATGCGGTAAGAAGTTAAGGACTTCTAATCAAGTTAATATCAGCGTAATAGTAAATGAAACACAGCTTACTTTCCTTTAAAGCAGCCAAGACTGTGTGTTTAGACCCTGAAAGCCTTCCGTGCCGTTTCCCAACATCAATCTTTCAAAAGAAAGGAACACAAGATGCTAAGCGCTGGCATCCACAGCCCACCATTCCTCCACCGATTTCACTCCAGACAGGAAGACTAATGTGATTCTGGCCTGGCCAAAAAATTTTCCACTGCTCTCTGGAATCTGTTTCCCACGACTACAAGTGGTTTGATTCTCCGGCGAAACGAAACGCAGACTCACGCTGACCTCAGAACACATCCCCAGTACAAATTCCCTCTTATTCTCCTTCATTTTCATCCCAAATCTTTCCCCCCCCCTTTAAATGCACGACGGATTCCGAATCCTGAACCAACCGGTCTCGTTTTTGTTCACACACACACACACAAAAAAAAACGCCGAAATTATTCTGTTATACCACGGAGATGTGGAATTCTCGAATCTGATTGGTCAGAAGGTACTGATTGGTGTGGACTTGTACTTATATTGTACTAACACCCCGTCACGTTTCCTTCCTCCCATGTCTCTCTTCCTTCAGAAGTTGAATTGTATTGAAATCCTTGAAGTGGTCTTGATGATAATAAAGTTAAACGAGTAAACAAGGTCTCTTCGTACTACTTTACAAGTTGTTTATTTAAAAATAAGATCGCGCAAGCTTAACACTGACCCTGTTTACACATGGCCTTAAGCGTCAGGATTATATCCAGCTAGAGATTATGCACATAAAAATGAGGAAAACAGATTTTCTGGTAAACCCTGAGCTAATGGGCAACGACGATGAGTACAGAACCGTGTCTGGCGCCCAGGGGGATTCTGGGTAGTGAATCAGGCCACAGGGATGGTGGAAGCCGTGTCTGAGGTTCACGGGCTTCATATTTTGTAATCTTGAGGCATGAATGATGACACAATTGTGGACAAAAGACAAAAAAAAAAAAAAAAAACGATTAGGAATGCATGCTCAAACCGCTTCAGGAGGAGGTCTGGGATGTATTTTAGCCGCGTGTAAAGACATCCTTCTTTTAAAAGCACATTTGACAATCAAAACATGTTCTGTTGAGGCGTTTAAAAGGGTTTAAAAACAACTTAAGTACTCCTCGCTTTCGGATATTGCACCCGTCTTGTTCTGTAAAAGAACAACCCTGGAAGTTGATGTTCTGATCAAATGAATAGATTTCGCTCTTGCCAGAGAGCTACGAGTGTGGTTAAAATCTTATCAGTGCTGATCCAAGGCACAGGAAATGACCAGGTGTAAACAGGAAGCAGCGAAAGTCAGAAATCGACTAAGGTACAGTCGGTTCTTTAACACACACACCCCGTCTAGAATGTTATTCTACAACCTTCAGCACGCTCTTTTAGCTTTTGGTTCAGGTTTTAATCGAGCTGTGAAGACACGTTTGAGATGGGTTCGCTAGGACGTGAACACGTACACAAAACCGCCACAGTGTTACTGTAAAACATTACTGTAAAACATCAGCGTACTTCATTTTGTTGTCAACGTCCAACAAACGTTATCATGGTAACGTGCTGATATGTGTATATACACGCACGTGCGCTATAACACGAATATAACGATTTTCACTGTTGACACGTTTTGTATTTAACGATTTTACGTCCTAACATGTAGACCTGAGTTGTGTCCCGAATGACGTACTACACACTATGCACTACACTCTTAAAAATAAAGGTTCCAATTAGAACCAGAACCCTTAGGAGAACCCTTTTAAGTTGCACAAAGAACATTTTTACTCTCAAGTTCTTTAGAGAACCATCTATTTACTGGTGCTTTAAAGAAACCAGACATGTTTCTTCACAGTAGTGCCACAATTAACCATGTTATCATGAAGCAAGTTCTCTAAAAAAACAACAACAACAGCCTTTAGTTAGCGCTCTAAGGAACCAAAGTAAGGTTATTAATAGTGATATCAGGAGAACCTTTTCCAGTCCCACAAAGAACCTTACAGGGTTCACTTCAACGTGTTAAGGGATGATACGTTGAAGAATCAATAATCAAACATAAAGAACTTATGTAACGTAACTCAAGAACCCTATACAATGAAAAATGCTATAGTGCTGTAAAGAACCATTGAAGAACCTTTCTTTTCAAAGAGTGTGTGTACTCTACTGTCGAGCGTATGAATTTTTGAAAGGTAGTCTTGTCCCAAATGGGGCTTTTTACTAACCGGAAGTATACGCCGTTTCCCGGTCGATAGCATGTGACGTCAAACGCACGTAATGTGACGCCGCTAGCTTTAGCAGAATCAACGGAAATGCATTTCATTCACCGTTATCAAGGGAACATAAACAGTACAATGAAGAAATTAATTTACTGAATTTTTCACACTACGTCTTTTAAAAAATATATACATATATATATATATATATATTCTGAGCAAATTCGAGCCAGCATCAGCGCCTAGTAGCTCCGCCCCTTTCCCACTACATAAGCAAAGCTGCGACCGTCGAGTGCACGAAGTGTCCAACATTCCCCGCTTCGGGGTTTTTTCTCTCTCGGTTGAATAAGTGCATCATCTGGGTACTTGAAGTGCACTTGACTACAAAATGGCGTAGCACAGCGCACACGTATGCGATTTAGGACAAACCTTCGGTCTGTAAACGTTAGCGCACCTCTCTGATGATCTGACATCCCGTTGTGGGATAGATTAGCGTCTTAATGCCATTCAAACACCATAATATTTTACACCCTACACTAAACCGTCATGATTTATCAGTTGGCACGTTAACACCGTCTCACCAGATGTCTTCTATCCCAGCAATACGATCGTGTTAACATATCAACATACTATATAGCTTTATTATACCTGCTCTACACTACTCCAACACCATAATCTTTTAAAACAAAACAACCCTCAGACTCTTACGTCCTGACATGCTTACATGTAAACATGTTCTGTAACAGAACACCACAAAGGAGAACCATATTACAACATCGTAATGTTTGAAAAACAACCAAAAAAAACACACAACCCAATCCACACAAACTCAAAACTTGAAACACTGACAAACAAGACAATTCCCCCCCCATGTTAACAGGCTAAAATATACTGTGTGTGTGTGTGTGTGTGTGTGTGTGTGTGTGTGTGACTATCCAACCAGATTATCATGATAACATGAAAACATAACCCCTTGGTCTATAGTGTATATACACTAACGCCATGATGATTTGGATCTGCTATCATATGTAACACAACTTTAACACACTTTAACACACACAGCAGCCGGTGAGGCTGAGAGAAGGAGATGTGAAGTGAACATATGCAGCAGCAGATGTAATGAGAGTGTACAGTAATGGCCGTGTGAGGCCTCAGGGAAAGGAAGTAGCGGTTATTGTGGCTTTAGTGGCGCTATCGCTGAGCAGGGCTTTCTCTTCACAACGTCTGGGAACGCGTCCTGAGCTACTACATGTGTTACAGTGTCGTGAAAACACACCACACACACACACACACACACACACACACACACACACAGGAGGCCATGTTATGTTGTATTGTGTAATGTAATGTTGTTAGGAATGTGTGAGGAAGTGAAGGTAGCGGTGTCCAGCTGCCATTTCTTTCACACACACACACACACACACACACACACCGTGTATATCAGCGTATATATGTATCCAGTGTGCATTGTGTTACACACGCGGTTGATGTGAAAGACTCGCGCGCGTCTACAACGCTTTGAAGTGGCCGTTTTTTAAAAAGCTCGAGCGCAGTGATACAATGTAGCAGAGTCGCTCTCGCACCCCCTTTCATGTCGGCTTTGTATTTAACCCTACACCCTTACAGAGCTTCCGATCTGATCTGATCTGATCTCGTGTGTTGTACTGTACAGTGACATGACTCGAGCAACAACACAACAACCACCACACTGGAACAATAACAGCGACTACACACACACACACACACACACACACAACCGAAATAGCAACATTTCATCAATAAATCATTTCTAATCAGCTCGTGTGTGTGTGTGTGTGTGTGTGTGTGTGTGTGTGTGTGTTCTCTGCACACAGATCCAACTTACCCTCTCTCGCTTTAAGGAGCACCGTGTTAGCAACGATGTTCTCTAGCTCCATCAAAAAAAAATCCCAACCGCCACAAAAAAAAAAAAATAAAAACCCACTCTCTCTCTCACACACACTCACACTCACACACTCACACACGCGCACACAAAACACACAATCCCACACAGATCCGATGATCTCCTCCGAGTCGGTGATGTCAAGCAGAAGATGCTTTCAAATATATATATATACAGTTAGGTTTATTTATGTGTATAAAGAAAGAATAGAGAGGCACCGAGGCTCCTCCCCAGGCCCCGAATTCGCCTCTTTTTTCCTCAATTCAACGCAAAAAACCCCGCACGAATTAAAGTCGGAATCCTGTCCATTTCACGCTCGTGCCGTCCGGTAAGCTGCGCGCGCGCTGTCCGTGTCTTTCGGGCTCCATGAAAGAAGCTTCATCACCAAAAACAAAACCAAAAAAAAAAAACAAAAAAAAAAGTCCCATTGAAATGGTGTAGTCTTTAGAGCAGGCCGAGGGGTCTACATCCTCCTCCGATGATGATGATGATGATGGGGGTGGTGGTGGTGGTGGTGGTGATGGTGTTGATGATGATGATGCATGGCAGAAAAGAAGAGGAACAAGAACAAGAAGAGGAAGAGGAGGAGGAGGTAGATGTGGTGTTGGAGGTGGAGGTGGATGAAGGTTGATCCCAGCTCCTCACTGGTTCCTCACTCCGCTCCCGGTCTCTCTGAACCCCACACTCTCATCGAGTCTTTCTGCTTTCACTTTGCCATCGGGGGGTTTTTTCCGGCTCGAGTCGTTTCCCTCGTTCAGTGTGTCACACATACACACCGGCCTCATACACACACACACTCACTCACACACACACACACACACACACACTCACACACACACACACACACTCTCACACACTCTCTCACACACACTGCCACCTATGGCAGCCAGATCCAGCAGATAAATGGCATATGGAGCTGCTCAGAGGTTGCCATGTTCTTTTGCAGTACTTGCCCGGGTTGCCAGATTTTATTTATTTATTTATTTATTTTAAAATAAAGCAAATCACCGACACGATGTTTTTAAATTAAAGACTAAATAAAAACTGTGTGTGTGTGTGTGTGTGTGTGTGTGTGTGTGTGTGTGATAACATTCTAAATGCAGTAGCGGCGTTAAATATAAACCTAGTCTATGTTATGAAAATACGAAATAGGAATACACGCTACGTGTACGGGCCTACGCGACGCGAAGAGTTGAGTTGAAAGTGGCGACACTTAAAGAGCGCCACTCGGATGAAGCGGCGAGTTGTTCCTGTAAACGTTTCGATGGTTCGGAAACAGTTAGAAATGTCACAACGTGGAGGTGGCGAGAAATTCGCGACGTAGCGTAAATATACCGTGTACACGCGGCGTACATACGAATCATTTATTTTCCCTGTAAAAAGTTCCGATTTCGACGTACGGTCGGTGTTGCCGAAGCTACTTTACAAACGTACGGACGTAACTTGTAGCCACTTGTGGTTTAAAATAGCTACGCGACAGCCGAACTACCTTTTCGATAAACTAGCTAGCTATACTAGCAAGCTACTAAGAAAAAGTCGATCGTTTCACCGAAGCTACTTTTATCAAACTGCGGAAAACAAACTGTGACATTTTCCTTTTATTCCGCAGCCAAATTATTACGCAAAATGCCTGAAAACACTGGGGCTATAACACATGTACAACTCAGACGTGTTATTGTTCTGTTCTGCATATGAAGCATTCTTCGTAAGAAGCAGTTCACTTTATTTAACGATAAAACAACAATCATCATTTAAAAAAAAAGAAGTAAGAGGACCGGGTCGATACGTTCTTACTTCAGGTATCTTCTGGAAATTTCTAGCTACTTAGCGTTAAAGGGTGCTAACTAGAAAAGCTAGCTCCTGTCCTCACTTACGTTACAGCGGCTATAAACACTCGTTCCCTCACCGGCGTCTCTTTATTCGCTCTCTTCAACTTAATCAGACAGAAACAAAAACGCGGCTTGTCGTTTTACTGAGAATACGCAAAGAAGAAGCGTCAACTCCTGCTTTACTAAGAACCGTGACACTGGAGACTCCTTCCTTACATGAACATCTTCGAACTATATAAAAAAACGTCACGGCGTTTAAAACTAGATCTTTATTATTAGTCTTAGATAACGTAGAGCGCGCGGCGTAAAGCGAACGAACTGTTACTATAGAAACGATGACGTACGGATAGAACCAGCGCGTTAATATGACGTTACATGTTACAGACGGATCTACGGTTACAACCTTCTGACCAATCAGAGTTGAGAATTCATCCGCGCCGTGGTTTAACACCGATTTCCCCAGCACACACACGCAGATTTCAGAACACCATGTTATGAGAAAGATAAAATTTCAATCTGGCAACCCGGAGTGTCTCCCTCCCCTGACTGGAGGAAAAGGCGAGTCCCAGTGCAGCTCTGACGCAGGAGGAGGAAACATGCCTGCCTCAGGATATCTGATATGTGCACTACATTCATAACCCTGTCTCTCCCCCCTGCTGTTCCGGCCCGGCCAGAACCTCCAGCCTCCAGCACAGCCGGCACTCGGGGAACCTTCCAGAAAAATCAACAGAACACAGAACCAGAACCAGAACCAGTCCAGAACCCTTAACAACATAAAATAACATCAACAGCAGCAAAATAATGTCACGTTAGAATATTTTCTTGTGTGTGTTTGAAAAACAAACTGTAAACACTAATATAATGAATAACAAATACAACAAAATTACAAATGATAAACATATAAACAATTACACGAAATGTCTCAAATATAAATACATTACTATATTGATTTAATATGATGCATAAATAAATATATAAAACAAAACTGTATATAAATATATACATAAATATATTAATATGAATAAATATTATAAGTCACAGCTAGTAAATGATTTTTAATAAAGGAGCGGTTCAGCAAAACAAAAATAAACATGAATGTGAACATATATAATACGATTAAATTGATAAAAATAGAAACATATCATTTGGTAATAGGATTATTATTTATGACTGACAAACTGACAAAACTTGGACATGAAACAATAAAAACAAGAAGAAACTTTTCTGTATTCTTGGTTTGAGAGTTTTCAGACGCTCCAGTAAGATACTGACTCCATCAGTCTTTACTACAGGTTTATAATCTTTTGTTTCTGAACTAGAGAAAAGGTTTAGAAGTGTTTATACACCTATAATAAAGATGTACGAGGAAAAACCTGTGATCACGCAGAACATCTCTCTAGTCTCACCCTTCACTTCTTTTTCCCTTTCAGGTTTCTGTTGACATTTTTCCGTATTGCTCTCCTGTTGGACTGGACGTGTGTCTAAAGGTCGGTTTCTTTTTCAAAGAGTAAATAAGGTTATATAAATAAAGGCATGACAAACTCCCATATTTAAAAAACACACACAACAAAACAGGTTATACAATATATTAGCATCCTGGTCGTACATTTAAACGCTTTAAAGGCAGGATTGTTGGTTTTTTTTGCATTATATTGAACACATTTTTCATATTTAAGCAATAACTCATACACTGCTTGTCAAACTGAAATGGTGTGATTGTTTTCTAACACTTTAATAGTTCAGTATTTAATGAATGAAGGGTCGTGAATGAGAGAAAAGCTTGTTTGGCGGCACCGTGTGGTAGGAAATGGAATTACACACACTCAGTCCCAGTGATCACGTGGCTTAGTAGCGCCAGGATGAAACACGTATAAACACACAAAAACATCAGGATAATACACTCATAGCCTTAATTATACGCCTATACACTTATGTATAGGGTTATAAACACACACACACACACACACACACACACACACACCTTAAAACATAAGACAAAGACACCAAACTGTACTTTTCCTTGTTCTGTACCTTTAGTAAACACCTTACACCTGAAGTTTAGAAGTCTTCCGTTGTCCGATCTCAGCCACGCCCCCGAGTATGGCTTAGAGCCGTGATTGGACAGTGAGTGCATTTCAGTGTGGAACACACTGATGAAAGCCCAAAGCGACAGTGAGTGTTAGTATAAAAATGTATCAGCTAAATGTATCATTGAATTCACACACACGGTCGTATAAAGGCATAAACTCATCTATACGTTCAAACCGAATCATTAAAATCCCCTTTTTGTTGTTAAAAACAATATTCTTTGCATTAATGTATAAATCCTTTTAACACCTCGTGTTCTTTCAATGACCGATTTATTTATTTATTTATTTTTATTAATGTACATTTTATTTCATTCACTCGATCCTGTTACAGGAACGCCGTCGCGTCACCCTGCGGAAGATCCGGAACATTCCGCATGCCTCAGGTCCAACAGGAAGCTGCAGCACTCATTTTCTTTGTTTTCAGCTATTAGGATGTGATTTTGACTGACGTGCTGACCCTGCTGTTCATAATTTACTTTCCGCCTCTCATTCGAATACTTTCACAGAATCACCTGAACGTGTCTGAAAGGGAACTGAACGCAGACGGACAGGAAGTGACCGCGTGAGATTAGAGAACTGGGAGTAAATTATTCCACCACGTTTACTATCGCAGTCGATCCGTCGTCTTTAAACACGTGACCGATTCGCATTAAAAATCGAGAACACGCGTAACGGTTAAGAAACGAACCCGGACGGCTCAATAACCCAGACCCAGACATCCGTCTGTACAAAACAGGTTTTAATCGAACCGAAATCTCTTCAGTGTTACAGTGTTGATTTTACACAACATACAAAAACAAACCCAACAACAACCAAACAAAACACAGAGTTTAACGTTTCGTTCTTATCCTTTACGCTACGCAGAAACTAAAAGCCAGCACGCTGAAGTGCTTCCGCTCGTTTATTTGTTTGTTTGTTTATTTATTTATTTATTTATTTATTTATTTATTTATTTATTTTTGTCCATCATCTATTTCCGTTTCCATAAAAGGGAAATTAAAGATGGCGGACGGCTCCAGTCGATTCAGAGCGACTGCTTTAAAAAAGAAAAAGAAAATAAAGTCAGTCACCGCATTATTTTTGTGATGTAAATCTCTTTAAAAAGAAAAGAAAAAGAAAAGGTCACGTTTGTGTAGCAAATGTGTTTAAACGTGACGTCTCTTCGCCCGGAACGGAACGACGCCGGAACGGAAAACGGCGAAATCGCGTTCAGAAGTCGTCGAGCGTGTCGGCTTTGGGCATGGACAAGCCTCGCTCCTTCACCGCCTGCAGCTTCAGCCGCTCCGACTCCTGCTTGGCCTGCTGCTCCACCCGCTGCTCCTCCAGGATCTCCTCGATGGAGACTCTCTGCAGGATCTGATCGCAGTCTTTATCCAGATCCTACGTGAAAGCAATAGAATCAAACCCACACAAAAATTCCACTGTGCTGAGAAACAAACGACGCGCGTACGGTTCTAGGCCTGTCACGATAATCACGCTATCGACGTATCACACGGTACACGGACGCGCCCTCGACGTCACCGTCGCCCGGCGTGTTTACATACGCGTTTGTGTACGCAAGAACGCACGTCACCAACGTCTCAGCCGCTCGTTCCGCGTCGGTCCTCTCGTCTGCTCTCGGATTTAAATTTCCAGCTCCGAATATTCAAATACGCAAACTCGCAGAAACTTTTCAACGTGCATTGGAATGTAGCGATCATTAGCGCCGATCTGGATTAAAAACGTACTGTTGATAAAAAAAAAACGACGCACAGGATATGAACAACGCGCTAACGGTGTTTTTTGTAGAAGAAAAATCTAGAAAGCACTACGATTGGAGTAAAGATCCAATTGTAGTCAGTGAAGCTGAACTGAAGAAAGGCGCTGGGTCGGACGTTAAGTCACGTCGTGAACACGCGCGTTCCTTAACAACGCGCTAAGACAAGAACTGAAGCGTAAAGAACGCACAATATTGTATTCCAACGTCGGAATATCGTTAAGAATTAAAAGTCAGTCGCTCAATGTAAGAGCACTTTGAACTATTATTATTACTATTATTATAATTATTATGATGCCGTTATCTTATTATTATATAAAATCAGTCTCATCAAATGATCTCAAAATGACAATAATATCGTTTATGGCGATTATTTCTGGAACGATGTATCGTCCAAGAGAAGACGTTATCGTGACAGGTTTATCCGAACGCGCGGCCTGTACTCACTACTTCTCCCAGCAGGACCACATTTTCCCCTCGGACCACGAAGATCCCTCGGGGGATGTCTCCGAATTTTTTACCCACGTGGATCCGTTCCACCGTTTGGTGCAGAACCAGGTTGGCTGTTGGAGAACCGAGAACAACGATAAAGTTCAGGACGCAAACAAATTTTGTATTTTGCTTAAATTTTTTTTTAAAAATTTGTTTCCTCGGAGCAGAAATGATTAACGCGGGCTTCCCTCTGGTTTTTTTTTGCTGTTTTAATCATTCTGAAATTAAGAGTTCTTTATTTACTCGCACCCCAAATCAGACACTCCTTAAAAGATGAACAGCGACGTCTCCCGGAACGCTTTCAGGTCCCGCTCGGCTCCTCGGACTACAACAGCGACGGCGTTTCCGTGGAGCACGACGGCGGCGCGGTGATGACCGCGAACCGCATCTCCTCCAGAGTGTCGTTTTCACCGATAAAGCAACATGATGGAGGTTTTGCGTTCGAGTGTAGCGTGTCGTCTTCATGTCACTAATGTAAGGCAGCACACCACGCACACGGAGATTTCCTCTAAAGCAGATATGTTCTTGCTTCAGAACTGCTCAGGTAAACAAAGCAAACACTTAGTGAGAGAAATTCCATGTCTTTTGCGTACAAATAAACGCAGACTGCGTCCCAGCCGAATGCAAGTCACTCTCCCTCTCTCAGACAGCCAATAACGCTTAAACCTTAACAAGATCACGTTACCCCGCTCGCCTGACTGAACCGATCACCAGCATCATTTCCTGCTCCGAGGAAAGGTTTTAACTGCGTGTTTTACGCTGTAGGAGTTCATACCGAACTGATCTATGCTCCTGAGGATCCCGATCAGTGTTCTCCCGTCTCTCAGCAGAACCAGGTGCTTCTCTGGAAAAGAAAAGAACAGAGGAAGGGGGGGAAAAAACAACCTTAACTCAAATTCGAGAGTTTTTAGAGCAGACTTTAACAGAAAACACCGGATCATGAGATCATCACACTCCATCACACATATAGGTCTCTTTGTAAGTGTTCTACTCCATCTATCACTCTGCACAATGTATTGACACCCCCCTTCTCCTATACTGACCTATTCATTAAGGAAACATTAATACTAATACAATGCACAACTGCTGAATTCTGCCCTCTGATTGGTCAAAAGGTGTTGGAGTAAAGACAATTCTATTTGTAACTATAACCGTTTTACTTTGATACTAGTGGAATTAAAGATGTACTGTAGATGCACTCTATATATGATTTATAAGAGCGACCATGACGTCATTTCCGC
This sequence comes from Ictalurus furcatus, assembly GCF_023375685.1. NCBI lineage: Eukaryota > Metazoa > Chordata > Actinopteri > Siluriformes > Ictaluridae > Ictalurus > Ictalurus furcatus. Next base: position 682,897 of record NC_071259.1, on the reverse strand, counting down.
CAACAATAAGAGGCCGTGTTTCTGTGGGACTTTAAAGACACACAGGAGATATCACGTCAATATGGTGGATTTTATTCATGCGTGCACATTTTCTTTGCATTCCTGTTTCTCTAACATCACTGACACTCGCACGGAATTACATTTAAGCATTTAAAAAAACCCGCTCATTAACATAATTAATGTAAACACAAGGCCGAATGCATCCGTGATGTTACAAAATAAAATAAGTAGAAATAATTAAATTAACTTACTGTCGATGTCCTCAATGAGGCTGGCTGTCCCCGGCATGTAATTCATTTTTTAAAATCACATTTGGTGAGTTTTTGTGCCGAAGAAAACTATCAAGTCATGAACCATTTGAAACATGTAGCCTTCTTTCACAGGATATGACGCAGGTCAAAGTGCTTCCGGTTCGTGCTGCCGCTTTATAGCAAGGGGGGAAAAAGCTCGTTAGTTTATATGTTCGAGGAATTTTTTTTTGTTTCATTTTGATTGAGGGGATAAATTCTTAAAAACATTTAAACGAACATGACATCCAGTAATAAAAGCAATACTTCATCAAAATGATAATTATTTTGGTTTTTTGTTTGCCATGTACGTCACATAGCGTCATTGAATGGCTGATTCTGATTGGTTAGTTGAGATGCCTTAGTCTTTCACGTCTCTCACGTGAAAGTGAGTCGGAAAACTGCTTTGAAAACTGTTTGTCTGGACATAAATAAAAAATATATATATTTAAAGATTTATAAACTCTATTTTACCATTCTGTAACCCTTATAAAAATTCGAAATGATTTTGAGTAGAGCTTTAAATCATTTGAAAATGTTGTGGTGTTTTTTCTCCCCTACACAAATTCCGAACAAAGTCCGCCTTCTAAGACGTGATTGGCTAGTTATGAAGACGCCAGGTGTGTGCTATTGATGGATTCCCCGCTCGTGAAGCACGACTAGCCAATCCAATCGGAGAAGGAAGGACATGTCGGAAAGTGGATGGGAGAAGAAAAAATGAGAGACCGCTAGTAGCTTTAGCCTTGGACGATTCATCTGGATGGCTCATGCATCAGGAAAATCAATCAGATCCTAAATCAGACGGTTATACCTCGACATCAAACGGACACAGCTGGAATAACGCCATGGTATTTGGTTATTTTATTTTATTTTAGTTTTTTATTTCTGTTAGCGAGCTGAAAAGCTAACCATGGGCTCACAGTTTTATATCGGCTAAGCCGCGCGTGCTAACTTTTCTTCTGGTCACTATGGCAACAAATTTAGGTTCACTGAATAAACCCGGAATTCTTTTGAAAACAAGACGAGAGTTGTAAATATGTCAGTTTAAATAGATTCATTCATATAGATGAAAATAATTGTTTTGTTTTTATGAGTGAAGCTAACACACACACACGGAAGTGTTTAGAGGTTACACAGCAGCTAGCTTAATCTGACTAGCCTTCAGCATCCCCAGAGCCGGATTTATTCTGAATTATTCACACTTTAATGCCTAATAATATTACAACAACAGTGTTTCCGAGTGTTCGTATGTTTTGTGAGAATATTTACAAGTTAAACTAATTATCAAAAGCGTTGAAGTTCGCCAGCAACGTTTCTGAACTGTAAAGCAAGCGCAGGTGTTCAGTCAGATGAGTGTGTTTATACATGTTTATTTATGAATGACATTTTAATCCCATCATGATTGATCAGAACGGATAAATGAAGGAGTGGAGATTTATTTCGACACCACGTTCAACAAATATGACATTAAAAACGCATCTTTTATTGGATATGATTTTATATCTTTATTAGACTCTAAAGTCCTGGTTGTCTGATGGTTCTTTTCTATTGAGGGTTGTATTATAAGTAATTAAACACCTAAACTTTGAAGAAGAAGAAGAAAAAAAAGTGTATATGGTGTAATGTAGGTTTATGTTTATGTGACAGCAGGATTCATCTCCGTATTGCGGGTATCCGCCCAACTACTGGTACCCTCCTCCGGCCGGGCCGTACACGAATGCCTACCCGTCTGGGACCGAGATCAACGGACAAGCGGCGTACAATCCACAGGTACCGAAAGACCCCCGACACCACCTTTTATTTTATGTTCCTAACGAAAGAATAGCGGTCACTGAGTGCGTCCGTACCGTGGTGCTTTCTCGGGGAGCTTCTCGTTTCTTTTCATTTTCTTTCCTCCCTCTGAATCAGGAAATGAGACCTAAAGTGAATTTACTTTATTGTTGATGATTAACTTTATTTAGTCTGAACGACTAACTCTGCGCTCTTCCAGGCAATGCCAGCCTATCCGAACGGAGTGTATAACCCGGGTCAGTACCCACCGAACGTGCTTCACCCGTCCAATCCGTTCTACTGCAGCGATCAGATCCCTCCCAGACAGCCGCAGTACCACAGTCAGGAGCGGACCACGGCCAGCTCTCCTCAGCCACCGTACCCTGTTCCACACTGCCAAGGGGTGAGGCAAATATTAACACTATTCCGACTCTCTTTGTGGTGTGTTTTATATTGATTTCTATCTCGTATATCTTCTGTCTGATTTTTCTGTCAGGCTCCTGGATTCCCGCCCAGCTCGTACTCGCCCTACGGAGACGGCTGCCCCCCTAATGCCCCCTACCCCGCACAGCAGCCTGTACCCTCACGCTCTCAGCCTGAACCCTGGCCTCATTCAGCGGGATACGGACCCCAAGCGCACTATCCCAACCACACACGCCCGCCGCACCCTCCGCCCTGGCACGGGCCCGCTCCACCTCCGTACGATCACATTAAGCACAAGGTAAACAAACAAACAAACAAACAAACACATGTACCGTGTCTAGAATTCCCATATTTGTAACAGTACGTTGCTTTTTTTTGCTCTTGCCATTTCCTGTTACTCCTCGTTCTGTCAGGAACCCCCGTATCCAGGTCATTTGAGCAACCGAAACCGACCCGGCACGCCCAACTCCAACCCCGCCCCCAACCCGGCTCCAAACAAACAGGTGGAGTTCAGCGCCCCGCCTCAGATCTACAACAAGACGTCCTCCGGAGGCGCGAACCAACCCAATCCGGACCCCGCTCCAGCCGCGCCGCAGCCTCCGAGCAGCGAGAACTCTGGTCTGGCTCGGGTGCAGGAAGTCCTGGCCAGGGTCCACCTGCTGCAGGAAGACGTGGACGAGTTCGTGGGCAAAAAGACGGACAAGAGCTACCGCTGTCTGGAGGAGCTACTCACCAAAGAGCTGCTGGTCCTGGACTCGGTGGAGACCAACGGCCAGGACGCCGTGCGCTCGGCCCGCAAAGAGGCCGTGCAGAAGATCCAGGCCATCCTGGACCGTCTGGAGAACAAGGCGTTCTAACAAGGCGCTGCTGATCTCACTCATATCTCTATATGTATATATATATGTGTGTGTGTGTGTGTGTGTGTGTGTGTGTGTGTGTGTGTGTTTTGACGATTGAGCGCACGTGATCATGGAAACGCAGCTTCTCTGCAAATTTGTGTTAATTATTGCTCACACAGAGAAGATCCAGACCTCATGATTATATTTTGCAGACACACACACACACACACACACACACACACCTTGCACTTGAATCAAACGCTTAGCCTCCACAGAAAGAAACTTAACACCATTTTACACCAAAATAAATTCGCCCTAAACTTGTTGGGTTTTCTCGCTCAGTGTGTCGGCCATTTTGAATATTTCAAACCATTCGAAAGCCCCGCCCCTTTCTCCGATGTTCCTTTCTTCATTTCCCAGTGTTTATAGTATCGTATCACCTACGTATTAATAACGTACCGCAACTACTTAGGATAAAAATGCGAAATTGATAAGTTGATAGATTTTTAACGTCGGCTCAGCGCTACACACGCGAGGGTTTAGGGGAAGTCGACGTAGGCTCGGCGTATAAGCAATACTCGCTCGCCTTTTCACGAGGGTTTACACAACTTTCACTTTGTGTGTGTGTGTGTGTGTGTGTGTGTGTGTGTGTGTGTGTGTGTGCGCGCGCGTGTGTGAAGTCTAATCTAAAGCCAGTATCCTGTCTAATCTAATCTAAAGGTCTCGCATGTTTACAAATGAGGCTTTTTTTTAAATAAATAAACAAAATGTTATATAAATTTGTATTTAAATTATCTAAAAAAAAATTGGGGGTTATAGACAGGGAAGACCAATCATCCTTCCTTTAAAAAAGAAAAGAAAAGGAAACGAATGCCGCTGTGTTTAATACTTTGCACCAAAGTCACTTTCAGGCGTGTTGCCGATGTTGTTATATTGTCACCTCACGATACTCTCCTGAAGGTTTATCGCTACAGGTTTACAATGTTGTCAACATGTTGTGTTTAAAATATTGCGTCTTTGCGTGTATCGTTTAAAGAAAAAGAACCTCGACAGGCATCGCCCAGCGAGCGCCGACGGGTCCACGGACGGCCGTTTCGGTGCCGCTGTCATCTTCGGAGCAATCAAAATGGACTCTTTCTTCCGTCCTGCTTTCGGTCTGAATGTCACGTCGGACATCTCGTGATACGACCGCAGCAGCAGAAATCCGACAAGGACGCCTTTTCCACGTGCGCAACGGATATCTCTGTAAACGTATTCCTGACAGGCCGTGTCCGCCATTTTGTTTTTTCTCTCAGATTTTCATGTTCTTGTCTAGTGAACAGAATTATAGGATTGCCTCCTCTGAAAAGGAAACACGCCAAGCTTCTTCAAAAAAAGTCCGTCACTGACTGAGACAGACTTCGACACAGCACCGACGTGATCTCAGTATTTTGTACCAGCTCTACGGGCATGAACTTTCAGCACGGACCCTTCAGCAGCAGGTCTTCCTCCGGTCGTACGGATGCTTTATAAAGGACAAACTGTGCCATATCATCGGCTGGTGCTTTTCATATCCGTTTAAAAAAAAACCACAGAAACAATAAGTTAAAGGTGTTGAGCTCTGCATGTCACCGAGTCTGATTTTTGTTGTACGAGTTCTCTTTCCCTCTGTAACTCCCTCTGTAAAATCTCCTTCTATAAACCAGAAGCTGTACATTACGCCAACTTTACACTAAAAGAGTATATTTCTACGTAACTTGTACATAGAGAACACGCGCTGAGAACAGGACCAAAACATGCTCGCAGAGGTCTCGACCGTAGTGCATGGATCTGAACACAAGACCAGAACACGCAGCTTACCATAAATAAACAACAAGAGTCCTAACGAACTGCTGAGGATGATTTGTTTTCTCATTTTGAGCTGTACGAGTTACGGATGTAGACCGTAGAGACAAACGTCTCCGTACGGAGGGGGAAATGAACACTCTGGCAAAATGTCATTCTTAATTTTTATATATATATATATAAAATATAATAGGAGGAGGTTTTGTAAATAAGGTTACATTTTGCTATAAAGTGTTAATTTCCCCCATGTATGGAGACGCAAGCGACGTAACAGTAGTAATGTTTGTGGCTGTAGAGAGAAAAGACAAACAGTCGTAACAGTTATGAACTTAGAAGAGACGTACGGTTATAGTTTGACAGTTGTAATAATAGTTTTTGAAGCTTGATGGTATTGTGAAGTACGTTTTCCCCGAGTAAACGTTGATGTACTGTGTAACATTAACCCCACATTTAGACGTGCAAGTGGTCCGATGTCAAAATATCAGTTTGTTTAAAAAGCCACAACTGAACAATCCCTGCTTTCATTTCTACAACAGAGAATGGAAAAGATTTATGACGTGTGTGTGTAAGTGTAAGCCATGTGTAAGTGATCCGGTACGAAGCTGCAGTCTGAGCATTACTGACATCCAGCCAACACAGAATCCTAAAATAACCCAGTTCCCCAGGAGTGTGTACCCGACATCTGAACGCTGTGGATCGACAACTTCAGACCGACGGTAATGCAGTGACTTTCAGTCCTCGAGTCCTTCTTCTCAGATTCCATCGCCAAAGTTCAGCTCCAAATGTCCTGCAGATCCAAATATAACGATTCACGCTCTGCGAGAACCGAGATCGATTTCACCTCGCCCGGTCTGGCGGTGATGGGGGTCGAGCAGCTCCTTTTTGCCGGGAGAGCGATCAGCAGTCCTGCTAATGAGGTCTGGCCCAGACTTTATATAGGAAACATGTAAGTGTCATGAAGATCTGTGGTGCGATATGATACATACACTATTGTTCAATGGTTTGCAAGCAATTAACTTTGAATCTAAAAGACTTTGATCAGTCTTGAAGATTAAAATGAGTGAGAAGCCACGCCTCCTTCATTTCTCAAGTCATAATACGACTTTAGCACTAGGTGGCGCTATTTTAGTTGTAGCCAGTTCTATCTGCTAGCTAGCTGATTGTCATCCAGGATGAACACTGCTGTGTCCAAATGTTTTTATCACACTCCTTCCTCACTCCACAGGGATTTCGCAGAGAACCGTGCCGAGCTTCGCAGGCAAAACTTCACTCACGTGCTGAACTGTGCTCACAGCTCCAGGCGAGGTGACGACTTTTACTCCGGGATGGGAATCACGTATCTGGGCATCGAAGCCCACGATTCTCCCGCCTACGACATGAGCGTCAACTTTAATACAGGAGCAGAGTTCATTCATAATGCTCTCAGGACGGGAGGTAAAAACATCACAAACGTCTTAAAGGTCACAATTTCCCCTTTACCCCTAATGCCGTGTACCAGCCAAGACGTTTGTTTCTTTTGGTTAGTGTATTGAGTACATTTCACATTTGCGTCTCACCCCTGCAGGTAAAATCCTGGTGCACTGCCACGTGGGCGTGAGCCGTTCGGCCACCATCGTGCTGGCGTACCTGATGCTGAAGCACAACATGACCCTGGTGGAGGCCATCAACAAGGTTAAACAGGGGAGAGGGATCATACCCAACCGGGGCTTCCTCCGACAGCTAATCGACCTGCACGTTAAACTGTACGGCTATACATCCTGAGTGCATGACCACACCTCATCGACGCCTGGATGTTCAGGACAGACCTCACTGCTGGAATGAGATGATGGTGGTTTGGCTAGCTTCTGAGATGGTGGAGGGTTATGGACGAACGTGGGTCGACCCTGATAGAAACAGCTGTATATTATAATGTTTGTAAACAGCCAGTTTTATAATTTATTGTTATGTAATTTCCAGCAAAGCAGTGCTGTGTAAAAAGGCAAACATCTGGTTTGATTACTTTTATTTTTCTCAACAATATGTTTTCCTCCTGATATATATATATATATATATATATATATATATATATATATATATATATATATATATATATATAATTTGAAAAATACATTTTATTTACATGGTGTGTAACTCATTAAATATTTTCTTATTGAAAATTGTCAATTTGTCTGCTTCTTTTGTCGTCCATTTTTTTCATGAAGAGAAACGCAAGGGTTGTCTAAGCCAATCAGGTGCTGCCGTTTCATCCGGGAATTTCACATGTCTTGCCCAAGCCTAGCTAGTTAGCAAGTACATTAGACGATTTATTATAGATATATGTATTGGGAAAATATTAATAAATAAGGGGGGTATTTTTTTGCCCTCGTACAAAAATAAACGTTTGATTTCAGGCTTGTGGGAAAAAAGCCAGAATATCGATAGGGATATTCTACTACAAACTATGTCTGTGACAGTGAGCTAACATGCTAACTAGCGACAGGAGAGAGCAAAGGTTTATGGGATGGGTAGTTCCCATGGCGACGGCGGTTCGGGGGAAAATACGTATTTTAAATCATTTTGTAAATTCATGTTAAATAATATATCACAGAAAAATGAATTAATCAAGTTAAAAAAAACCAACAACTTAAATTAATGTTTATATCCGATATCGGTGTGACGCAATCTGACGTCATGCGTCGTTACCTAGCAACGGTGAGCAAACAAGAAGTACCGGACAGCAGTGACGGCTGAGAATGCGACAGGTTAGATTAGATTAAACTTTCATCTGCATAAAAATGTATATATATATATATATAATCCCAGTCTGTGCATTTAGGTGAATTCAGAACAAAATCTAAGAAGCTATTGGATAGATTTTTAGCGTTAATTGCAAGTCACGTGACCTCTGCGTTTCCACCAGTATTTCACCTGTACCTGTATTATTATCTTATAAAGATATACTTTAAAGATTTCACTCTGCTTTTACTCTTTCTGTCTTTCTTTCTCTCTATTTTCCCTTTTTCATACGTCTACTTACAACCTTTTTAGAAGTTAATCTTAATGAATACAATGGATTTGTGTTCCACAGGCTACACACATTTATTAAAATGAATAAATAAATAAATAAATCACTTATTTAGCAGATCGTTTAAAGATAATTAGCGTCTCTCACTTTTTTACTCTCTTTCCATCCTTCACATCTCTGCCTTTTTTTTTTCCTCAAAATGATTTCATTTCTCAGTTGTTTTCTACACGCCCGGCTTTCCCTTCTCTCTCCCTTCCCCCCGTTTCTAAACCCAGCTTTAGACTATATTTACGTGTATATTTTAACGCTTATTAAGGCTGCAGATTGAGAGAATGATTAGATTTCCGAGGTGTGAGATGAATTCAGAAATATTCCGTGTAGCTGTGTTGATCCTGATGTCAGACTCTTCTTTTGGGAAGGAATCGTCCAGCTGAACCTCATCTCACACATCTTCAGGTGTTGTAAAGTGTGACGTGCTCCAGATGGCCGGTACAGTGATTTCGGAGCGCTTGCCCCCGCTCATTGACCCGTCTCGCATTCCGGTGGCTTTCGGTAACCGCGCGGTCCCGAGGCTGATGTCGGAGCTGCAGGATGAGGAACCTAAAATACGCCAGGGGGCGCTGTGTTCCCTCTGTGACCTTCTGCACGACCCGGAGCGGGCTTACGAGGCCCTGCATCACGGTACTGACATTACATTGTACCTTTATATTACATCACAACACCGCTGAGTTCTGGATTCTGATTGGTCAGGAGGTGTTGATTAACCCTCTATAACAGCAGCTCTTAGAGTAGCGCAGGTTTATATTAACGTGCTCGTTCTGATACGTTATCGTTTCTATAGTAACGGCTCGATCGCAGGAACGTGTACAGCGGACGCGCCACATAAACAACAGTGTGAGGTTTTCTTTAAAAAAAACAAACATTTATGGAAGGAGTCTTCAGAGTCAGTGTTGTGTAGCAGTCAAAGGTAAAGCTGAAAAAATCTTTCGGGCACGCAAGCTGCGTTTCTTTGGTTTTTTTGTTGTTGTCTTTTTTCAACTCTAAAAAAGATCATAAAAAAGAGGCGTGAAAATAAAGTGAGGAAATATTCAGTGCAGTGATAATAAACGAATCACCTGAAAGACTCGACGTTAGCGCTGAGTTCTGAGTCTGTATTAAAATAATCAGTAATTAGGACGTTACCGAGATCGTAATGGTGGTGTTCAGGTTGTTTAGAGAGACTGAAGGTGTTGCTGAAGGATGACGACGGCTTGCTGAGGACAAAAACGTGCGAGGCGCTTTATCAGCTGGTCACACACAGCGTGGGAAGGTGAGGCGCACGAGCTGACCAAACATTCTGTCAATAACACAGTGTGTTTCATGCTGAGATACGGTGATGATGTGTGTGTGTGTGTGTGTGTGTGTAGAGAGGCCGTTCTGCAGTGTGACGCACTCGGGCCTCTGTCGGAGCTTTTAGACGAGCCGGAGGACGCCTGCCGTGAGAAGGTGCACCAGGTGTTGAAGATGATGTCGGAGTTTCCTGCAGGTGTGGTGCGTATGATGTCTCTCGGTCTGGTGCCGAGGCTGGTGATGAAGGTCCCGGTGGAGAGTGAGGACATCAGGGAGCTCGTCCTGTCCACGCTGAGCCGCTGTATGAGACTGGACGCTCTTCCCGCTCTGGCCAGCAACGCCCTGCCCGTCCTGAAGGAGCAGCTGAACCACCCGTCTACGCACATCCGCCGCGCCGCGTCCGCCGGCGCCATGGCCATCAGGTGAGCTCCACTTATCACACACACCTTTAATCACACACATACTCTACACGTACAGCTACAATTATACCTCACGCTATACCTGTAAATACTGCTTTAGAACCTCCTACAATCCGTCTTCACACACACACACACACACACACACACACATTTAATCATATAAACTACACCTTTAATAACACTGTGTAGAGTTACACACTGATTTCACACTGTGAAGGCATCTGGCACTTTCTTTCATCTCCTTTCTCTCCCTCGTTTTCTTTCTCCTCTTCAAATTTTTCATTCTTTCTTTCTTTTTTTCCTCTCTCTCCTTCTCGTTCCCCCTCTCTCTCACTCCACTTCTCTCTCTTTCCTTCTTTCTTGCGTTCTTGTCTCCCTCTTTTCCTCTTCCTGTTTGTGGAGGAATTTACTGTTCTTTCTCACGCCTTTTCTTTACTCTCTGTGTTTCTTGTACTCGTTCCTTTTTTTCCTCATCATTTTGACTCTTCACCTCGTTTTCTCTCGTTCACCTCTCAGTGTCCCTGCAGAGGGGAAGGTGAGGGTGTGTGAGGAGGAGGTCATCCCCGTGTTGGTGAAGCTGCTCTCGGATGACGACACGGAGGTCAGAGCCAACGCCGCCGGAGCTCTGATGTACACCGCCGTCATCACCCGAGGTCAACACACACACACACACACACACACACACACACACACACCTCCTTTCTCTCTAAAGTTGAACAGAACTGTTTACTCATTTACCGTGCATATGGTGTGTAGGTAAATACCAGGCTCTGGAGGCCGGCGCTGTTCCTCCTCTGCTGCGTTTGGTGGACAGCGAGGACGTAGCGTCGTGTGCCAACGCTCTCCGTGCGCTCACCTGTCTGGCCGAGGCCCCGAGCGGCCGAGCTGGACTGATCCACAACCTGCCTCAGCTGGAGGCGCGACTGAGCCACCCGGCCTCCATCATACAGAAAGCTGCAGCCACCGCCATCCGGGTCATCTCCTGGACCCCCTGAGAGCGAGCGGAAGGAGAGAATTTCATGACATCGGGAACCCCCCCCCCCGCTTCTGATTAAACTATTTGACATGATGGATTACAAACAAGACGTTTTGTGCTCTGTTAAAGTTAACTCCTTTCAAATAGCTAGCATTGTTGTTTTGGGGAAAATTTGCTGAAAACACTGATTCGGGGGCGGGGCCACACACAAGTTCAGTTAGTGATGTCACACTACAAGCTTCTCCTTGCTTTGGACCAATCACACCCAATATGCAAATTATTACATTCCGAAAAATAACCTGGAAACTTATAGCTGCGGAATCTAGCTAGCTACAGTATGTAAGTTAGCTAACATCAGTGATGAACAAAGTCCTGGTTGTCATGGTGACGTTATATTTTGTCAGGTTTGTTCGCTTTTGAATAAATCAGTCAGAAAATGACACAAATCGACCGTGTGAACCTGTTGTTTATTCTACCCTGACATGGGGGCGTTTCCAAATTTGCATAGTCATGTTTATTCATTTACGACAAGGATGTTCTTAGTCCTTCTGAAGTTTTTAAGTATTCGAAACATTAAGATTGCATGATTATATTTATTAATTCAGGGTCATTTTAAGAAGAAAAGAAAAACGTTCTCTGTTTAAATAAATATCGATTACTTTCAGATTTCAGTTTTTGCTCATTTGCATAAAGGGTGCCAATAAACAAATAATAAAAAAAGAGAGAGAGAGAAAAAAAGAGTAATAACTTACATAACATCCTACAGAACACGCGTGCCCGAACCTCATGAATATTCAGAAACTTCTCGGCGGCGTGTTTTGCCTTAGCCCCGCCCCCACCCCTCTAAACCGCCTGGCTCGCGCACGCATGGGCTCAAAACCAGCGGGTTTTTACGCAAAGGTCGGCGTGAGGAGGCGCGCGCGCGCACTCCAGTTATCTGTCACCACCGGCGGCACGTGCGGCTTGGGCAGCGGCTGATAAATATCTTGCGCAAGCGCTGTTTAGGGGCTCGTGGGAGTTTTATAATGCAGTAACACCGGAATATTTCGGCTACACGGGAATACAAACCGGAGGGATTACTGTCCTCCTGCTCATCCCGGTGGAAAGCGCGAGACTGAGGAAAGTGACGGACTTACAGGTGAGCGCTTCATCACATACCGTCAACAACACCGACTGCGTCCCAAACACCTCCAGCACTCCACTCAACACCACCGCATGGGCTCGGTTTAAACATACTGTCAGTACTGTGTGGAGAATTGGGATGTAACCTTCTCTAATCGGTTGTTAGGCAACAACGGCTGTCCGTTACCCTAAAAATAGCTTCACTCCTACTCGCCAGGCTTTATCATTTAATTCTCACCATCTGTACTCGAATGTCATCTAACGTCGTCCTTCATTAATCCATAGGAATCTAGATTAACCTGTTATTTTCACCGGTTTTTACACCTGAGACATTCGGTTGGTCGCGAGGAGCTTTTCAATTTAAACTCTAACCGTCATTTCTACTGTATAACGGACATTACAGCTCAATTCTAACGGACATTACAGCTCAATTCTAACGGACATTACAGCTCAATTCTAACGGACACTTATATAGTTCTCCAGTCAGCAAATGTTATGCATAAATAGAGATTCAGAACTTTAAATGTTTGTCTAAAGCAAGTAATATTCATTAAAACCTATAGAAGATACAGTATATAAATAAAACCTATAGAAGATACAGTATATAAATGAAACCTATAGAAGATACAGTATATAAATAAAACTTACAGAAGATACAGTATATAAATCAAACCTATAGAAGATACAGTATATAAATAAAACCTATAGAAGATACAGTATATAAGTAAAACTTACAGAAGATACAGTATATAAATAAAACCTATAGAAGATACAGTATATATATAAAACCTATAGAAGATACAGTATATAAATGAAACCTATAAAAGATACAGTATATAAATAAAACTTACAGAAGATACAGTATATACATAAAACCTATAGAAGATACAGTATATAAATAAAACCTATAGAAGATACAGTATATAAATAAAACCTATAGAAGATACAGTATATAAATAAAACCTATAGAAGATACAGTATATATGAGTAAAATGTAAATATTTGACTGGCTCTAAATGGTTGAGCCCTAAATTAATTACCACATGCTGTAGTATGTCCAATTAGTATGTCGTATATAATTATGTGTGTTGACACACTGTAAACAAATGTAATAATAATAATAATAATAATAATAATAATAAATGTAATCTAGTAATTGTTTTTATTGTTCGTCATGTTTGTTTTGGTAGCTTGAAACTCCAGAATCTGAATCGTTCACCAAAATCAGACGCTACACTATGATACCCCGCCTACTTAAAGGTGAAATAGTCGATATTTTAAAGATGTCTTACGCGTACAAATAACCTGCAGAATATGCTAAAAACAATATTGTTTTAACACATGACCTCAGGAGAAATGTATTTCGTGGCTCAGGAAACCCAACTGGAACACTGGAAGACTTCTGGTCCGGAAAACTTGTTTGCGCTAATCATTTGAAAGAGACGCTCTACTGTACGGGCTTGATCCTGGAGGCGGAGCTTTGTGAACATGGGCGGGAATGGGGCGTGGACTCAAACCTGCCTACTTAATGTCAGATAGCTAGTCTTAAAAAAAAGAAGAAGCTAATCTTACCTAGTTTAATTTGGTTAATGATTTATAAAGCACATTTTAAAACTACAGATGTTGAAACCAACGCACCTTTCATCTCCTTGAAATAGACTCGAGCGTGTCAGGAGTGGGAAAATTGGCGTCCTATTTTGGGCAGTTAGCATTTTATCCATGAGTTTACGTGATGCTAAACCTTTACGTCATTAATATTGGTGTGGACAGTCTGAAATTTGGGTGCGGATACAACGTTAAGGTTTTGTACTGAGCGTATACTGTATTGCACTGACAAAAAGCTAAGAACGCTCCTCCGTCTCTGCCTCCTAACTGACCGAGCGGTGGTCAAGGATTGATAAGATCGGTGTCTCTGAACTGTGGTAGCACCGTGACGTAATACAGCAGCGAGAGTATCGACACTGAGGTAAATGCGAACGCTAGTTCTACTCCGAAGAGCGAATTTGATCACAAATTCAACTGCTTTGCTACTATGGATTTATAGTTCGTCTTATGATGTGTCTAACGAGATCGTCGTCCATGCTGATGCACTCGATCAACCTTAAAAAAATAAGACCTTTCCTTAAGGGTTATCATCTGGTGTTTCAATAATCTGCTACCAGATTTGCATTGAATTGGTCCTGGGAAACATGTTTTGGTTTTCAGTGAAGTAGGGTGAGGTCTTCATCTGGGAATAATTCGGAAATGTGGCAGGTCAGGAGCTGTGTTTCTCCGCAGAGTTTAGTTCGAAGCTTCATTTGCTAATCCGTCAGTTCAGACGATTCAGGACTGGAGCTGAATAATGCAGGAAAGTGGATCTGCAGAGGGAGAGAGGACTGAGGAACACGGAGCTAGTGGAAGGAGCTACACGGTGGATGTGACGCACGTCTTGTTAGCATGGTGGATGTAAAAATAGAAATCAATTCCCAGCTCCTCTTTCACCAGATCTGTAAATCTTCAAACATGCAGGAGAAGCAGGAAAAGTGGTACTCTGCTGTTCACAGTAGTGTTTACTGGATGGATGGATGCTTGGTCTGGACAGATTGCTTGTTGATGGATGGGTAAATGTATGGATGATTGAATGAAAGATGGATGGAAAGACAGGTGGATGGAGGTTGATGGACAGACAGGCAGAAGAGGTGGTTAAGAAGGTGCTGGTGGAACGGATGGATTGATTGTCGGAGGGTAGATGGATGTACGGTAAACAGACTGCTGAATGTCAGTGATGGATGATGGATAGATGGATGGATTAAAGAATGGATGGATGGATGGATAGTTGGATTGAAGGATGGGTAAAAAGTTGGGTGGACAAATGGATGGATGGATGGATAGAAGATGGATGAACGGATCATTCGTGGATGAATTGATTGTTGGAGGGTAATGAATGTAAGTTAAACATACTGCAGGTTGGGTAAAGATGGATGGATGGACAGGTGGATAGATGGATGAAAGGACAAATGGATGGACTGATGAACGGATGGATTGAAGGGTGGGTAAAAAGTTGTTTGATGAATACATGCTGGAGGATAGATGGAGGAAAGGACATACTGCTGGATGGGTAAGCAGTTTTTATAGATGGATGGATGGATGGATAGATAGATATTGTGTATCTGTAAAAGAACAACGACTGTAAACACTGTTAGTGATGATGTGCTGATCAGAGGACAGATGGATGGATGGACGGACGGACGGATGATTAGAGGACAGATGGCTCTGTTTTAATGGAGAGGTGTGTAGTTATTACACAGGACGAATGTGGATCAATTAAACCTGTGTATTTGACCATCTGGACCTTTGCTAACAGCCATCTGTGCTCTGATGATTCACAGTGAGTGGGAACCTCAAATCCTCACCACAAACAATAAGCTCTTTACAGAGAGAGAGAGCGAGAGAGAGAGAGAGAGAGAGAGGTACACAACAACCATAATAAACATAATGAAAAAGAGACACATCTGTCACATCTTCACTGATTCTATCACTATAATATTTTGTGTCCTAATCCCGTCCAGTTTGTCCCTTTTGGCGATCCATGTTCCTTATATGGGCTGTACTTCCTGTAATTCTTCTGTGTTGTCATGGTAGTTAATTACTCACAGCTGCTCCTTGTTATTCCCCCCTATTAGTTTGTCCACTTGAAGTTTCTGGGGTTTTTTTGTGGTTGTGATTCGGGGCGTTTCTTTACGCAGTCCCCGTGGGCGTGTAGCGACCACTTGTCGTTTGTGGGTGTGGCCTGTCCAAACAATCACTTGTTTGGTTTATTTATTAAGCGCTCGGCTTCATACGAGCTTCGTTTCATTCTCAGATCAGATTAGAAAAACATGCTAGCTGTACTAGCTACGTACACTCACTGAAGGGACCAACAATTTCCGCTACTTCCTTCCAAGGTTTATTTTTCTCCGTAATGTCTCTGCACACGTTGAACGAGAGGTCGTGAATGGGAACTAATTGCAGGCAGAGTGTGGACTGTAGGACTGGTCCGAGGAATCGTTCGAGCCAATCAGTTGGGTTTACGTCGTCATACCTCCTATAATTCGTGTAAAACTGACTAATCTGAATTCAGAGATTACAGCTTTGTCGCCGGTTAGCTAACGTTAGCTTCGTTCTGTCACAATTTCAGAATAAGAAGGGACAGGATCTTAGTAAAGGAACATCAGATGAGTGCGATCTCACGCTCAGGTTTTCCCAGCGTAAAGCCGTGACAGCACGCTTCTCCAGAGCGATGAGATCGTCCTGCACGGCATCGACATCCATTACAGAAACACGGACGGATGGAACGAGGTGTGAACCGGGGTGCTCGTTATCCAGCGTGTTGCTAAGCAGAGAGCGTAACCTGTGGCACAATCTGTGCCCCGAACGCCCTGAATCATGATACAACTCTAGACCACCAGAGAACATGCGACAGGTTGCTATGACGATGACGCACGGCTCGGCTTTCTTATTTAAATGATCGTGTCTCTCTCGTTAACTACGCCTGAAGGGTCTAATTTTACTGCGTGAGCCGGCAAAGATGCCACTCTTTACAAGACCTGGCGTGTCTGTGTGTGTGTGTGTGTGTGTGTGTGTGTGTGTGTGTCAGCATGAGGAGGAGGATGGAGAAAAATGGACGGGTATTTTTATTGTAAAGCATCTATGTTTATCATGTACCATGTGCATTTACTCCTTGACATCTTGCTTGAAAACATGGAATTCCGCTTTGTGTGTGTGTGTGTGTGTGTGTGTGTGTGTTGGTGTGTCAGAGAATAAGAGAAAGACAAGAAAGCATAAGCCGACACAGCCGGGTTTATCCGGCGTGACGGTGCGATGAAAGCTGCAGGTCAGAGAAGAACAGAGGCTTTATTATGTACTCCTACTTGACCTTTGACCTTTGAGGAAATTACACTGCCCCTCATATAGGGGTTTTAATTAAAGTGAAAGCGATACCTGTGCAGGAATGTATGGAGAGGATGGATGGATGGATGGAGGGAGCGAGAGAGAGGAAAGGAGAATAAAAGCTGTATTGATGCATAGTCAACGATTCGGTCGTTCATAATAATGATTCATGTTCTTTATAATGATTCATATTCATAATAATGATTCATGTTCTTTATAATGAGTCAGATTCATAATAATGATTCATGTTCTTTATAATGATTCATATTCATAATAATGATTCATGTTCTTTATAATGAGTCAGATTCATAATAATGATTCATGTTCTTTATAATGAGTCAGATTCATAATAATGATTCATGTTCTTTATAATAAGTCAGATTCATAATAATGATTCATGTTCTTTATAATGATTCATATTCATAATAATGATTCATGTTCTTTATAATGAGTCAGATTCATAATAATGATTCATGTTCTTTATAATGAGTCAGATTCATAATAATGATTCATGTTCTTTATAATGAGTCAGATTCGTAATAATGATTCATATTCTTAATTATGATTCATATTCGTAATAATGATTCATATTTATAATAATGATTTCAGTTCAGAATGATTCAGATTCATAATAAGGATTCAGATTCAGTATTCAGCATTCCTTAAGGAAGGATTTATCTGTTGAGAGTGATTCATTTAAACTCT
>NC_071259.1:657791-660291 GCF_023375685.1 Ictalurus furcatus | reverse complement strand
TACCCTGGGCCTGCGTCCAAAACAGGCTTTTCTCTACACCTCTCCTTTTCAGTAGCGCACAAAAGCATGCAGATTTTTCCAGCGCTGCTTTTGTGAGAGGCTGTAGTTCTCATCTCTCTCTCTCTCTCTCTCTCTCTCTCTCTCTCTCTCTCTCTCTATCATTTATAGTCTGACCTCACCAAGGGAACCCCTTTGAAGTTATCCCAAATGATGATGCAAAAGGTAAAAAAACAATGTTCTTTATGCTGTTCCAAGAATTTTCTTAGTAATTATTCTGCCCATGGTGATGGGGTGGGGGTGGTGTTGGGGTGGGGGTGGTGTTGCGGTGGGGGTGTGTTGGGGTGGGGATGGTGTTAGGGTGGGGGTGGTGTTGGGGTGGGGGTGTGTTGGGGTGGGGATGGTGTTGGGGTGGGGGTGTGTTGGGGTGGGGGTGGTGTTGCGGTGGGGGTGGTGATGGGGTGGGATTGGTGTTGGGGTGGGGGTGTGTTGGGGTGGGGATGGTGTTAGGGTGGGGGTGGTGTTGGGGTGGGGGTGGTGATGGGGTGGGGGTGGTGTTGGGGTGGGGGTGGTGTTGCGGTGGGGGTGTGTTGGGGTGGGGATGGTGTTAGGGTGGGGGTGGTGTTGGGGTGGGGGTGTGTTGGGGTGGGGATGGTGTTGGGGTGGGGGTGTGTTGGGGTGGGGGTGGTGTTGCGGTGGGGGTGGTGATGGGGTGGGATTGGTGTTGGGGTGGGGGTGTGTTGGGGTGGGGATGGTGTTAGGGTGGGGGTGGTGTTGGGGTGGGGGTGGTGATGGGGTGGGGGTGGTGTTGGGGTGGGGGTGGTGTTGCGGTGGGGGTGTGTTGGGGTGGGGATGGTGTTAGGGTGGGGGTGGTGTTGGGGTGGGGGTGTGTTGGGGTGGGGATGGTGTTGGGGTGGGGGTGTGTTGGGGTGGGGGTGTGTTGGGGTGGGGGTGGTGTTGCGGTGGGGGTGGTGATGGGGTGGGATTGGTGTTGGGGTGGGGGTGTGTTGGGGTGGGGATGGTGTTAGGGTGGGGGTGGTGTTGGGGTGGGGGTGTGTTGGGGTGGGGGTGGTGTTGGGGTGGGGGTGTGTTAGGGTAGGGGATGGTGTTGGGGTGGGGGTGGTGTTGGGGTGGGGGTGGTGTTGGTGTTGGGGTAGGGATGGTGTTGGGGTGGGGGTGTGTTAGGGTAGGGGATGGTGTTGGGGTGGGGGTAGTGTTGGGGTGGGGTTGTGTTAGGGTAGGGGATGGTGTTGGGGTGGGGGTGTGTTAGGGTAGGGGATGGTGTTGGGGTGGGGATGGTGTTGGGTGGGGGTGTGTTAGGGTAGGGGATGGTGTTGGGGTGGGGGTGGTGTTGGGGTGGGGGTGGGGGTGGTGTTGGGGTGGGGGTGTGTTAGGGTAGGGGATGGTGTTGGGGTGGAGGTGATGTTGGGGTGGGGGTGTGTTAGGGTAGGGGATGGTGTTGGGGTGGGGGTGGTGTTGGGGTAGGGGATGGTGTTGGGGTGGGGGTGGTGTTGGGGTTTGGCTGTGTTAGGGTAGGGGATGGTGTTGGGGTGGGGGTGATGTTGGTGTTGGGGTGGGGGTGGTGTTGGTGTTGGGGTGGGGGTGGTGTTGGGGTGGGGGTGTGTTAGGGTAGGGGATGGTGTTGGGGTGGAGGTGATGTTGGGGTGGGGGTGTGTTAGGGTAGGGGATGGTGTTGGGGTGGGGGTGGTGTTGGGGTAGGGGATGGTGTTGGGGTGGGGGTGGTGTTGGGGTTTGGCTGTGTTAGGGTAGGGGATGGTGTTGGGGTGGGGGTGATGTTGGGGTGGGGGTGTGTTGGGGTGGGGGTGGTGTTGGGGTGGGGGTGTGTTAGGGTAGGGGATGGTGTTGGGGTGGGGGTGTGTTAGGGTAGGGGATGGTGTTGGGGTGGAGGTGATGTTGGGGTTTGGGTGTGTTAGGGTAGGGGATGGTGTTGGGGTGGGGGTGGTGTTGGGGTGGGGGTGTGTTAGGGTAGGGGATGGTGTTGGGGTGGGGGTGGTGTTGGGTGGGGGTGTGTTAGGGTAGGGGATGGTGTTGGGGTGGGGGTGGTGTTGGGGTGGGGGTGTGTTAGGGTAGGGGATGGTGTTGGGGTGGGGGTGTGTTAGGGTAGGGGATGGTGTTGGGGTGGGGGTGTGTTAGGGTAGGGGATGGTGTTGGGGTGGGGGTGTGTTAGGGTAGGGGATGGTGTTGGGGTGGGGGTGGTGTTGGGGTGGGGATGGTGATGGCGTGGGGGTGGTGTTGGGGTGGGGATGGTGATGGCGTGGGGGTGGTGTTGGGGTGTGGATGGTGATGGCGTGGGGGTGGTGTTAGGGTAGGGGATGGTGTTGGGGTGGGGGTGATGTTGGGGTGGGGGTGTGTTAGGGTAGGGGATGGTGTTGGGGTGGGGGTGGTGTTGGGGTGGGGGTGTGTTAGGGTAGGGGATGGTGTTGGGGTGGGGGTGGTGATGGGGTGGGGATGGTGTTGGGGTGGGGGTGATGTTGGGGTGGGG
>NC_071259.1:640291-652791 GCF_023375685.1 Ictalurus furcatus | reverse complement strand
GGGTATAGGGAGTAGGGTATAGGGAATAGGGTCTAGGGAATAGGGTATAGGGAGTAGGGTATAGGGTATACAGAATAGGGTATAGGGAGTAGGATATACGGAGTAGGACATAGAATCTAGGGAATAGGGTATAGGGAGTAGGGTATAGGGAATAGGGTCTAGGGAATAGGGTATAGGGAGTAGGGTATAGGGTATACAGAATAGGGTATAGGGAGTAGGGTATAGGGAGTAGGACATAGGGAATAGGGAATAGGGTATAGGAAGTAGGGTATACAGAATAGGGTATAGGGAGTAGGATATACGGAGTAGGACATAGAATCTAGGGAATAGGGTATAGGGAGTAGGGTATAGGGAATAGGGTCTAGGGAATAGGGTATAGGGAGTAGGGTATAGGGAATAGGGTGTAGGGAGTAGGGTATAGGGAGTAGGACATAGGGAACAGGGAATAGGGTATAGGGAGTAGGGTATAGGGTAAAGGGAATAGGGTATAGGGAGTAGGGTATACGGAATTGGGTATAGGGAGTAGGGTATAGGGTATAGGGAGTAGGGAATAGGGTATAGGGAGTAGGGTATAGGGTAAAGGGAATAGGGTATAGGGAGTAGGGTATACGGAATTGGGTATAGGGAGTAGGGTATAGGGAGTAGGGTAAAGGGAATAGGGTATAGGGAGTAGGGTATACAGAATTGGGTATAGGGAGTAGGGTATAGGGTATAGGGAGTAGGGAATAGGGAGTAGGGTATAGGGAATAGGGAATAGGGTCTAGGGTATAGGGAGTAGGGTATAGGGAGTAGGGTATAGGGAATAGGGAATAGGGTCTAGGGTATAGGGAGTAGGGTATAGGGTCTAGGGTATAGTGAGTAGGGTATAGGGTCTAGGGTATAGTGAGTAGGGTATAGGGTCTAGGGTATAGGGAGTAGGGTATAGGGTATAATTAGTATATTAGCACCTTGCTGGGAAGTGCACTAGCTGTGAGATCAGATAATGCTTCTCTGCTTCAAACTTGATGTCAAATCCAAAGTGTAGATCAGATTACCCACAGTCCTCTGGGGCTTCTTACATATCCTACTGAAATCAATTTACTGTCTCACTGTCGGTCTGCTTTATCTCTCTATCTGTCTCTCTCTCTCTCTCTCTCTCTCTCCACCTGTCTCTCTCCACCTGTCTTTCTCTCTCTAACCGTCTTTCTCTCCACCTGTCTCTCTCTCTCTCTCTCTCTCAGATCCAGTCTAATTTAGGGAAGTTGATCCTGAAGGAGGAGATTGAGAGAGCAACTCCGATGAGCAGGAAAAGTCGCTCTCTACCCGACCGCACGCCCACTCCCCTCGGTGTGTATCCGTGTGTGTGTGTGTGTGTGTGTGTGTGTGTGTGTGTGTGTGGTGTAAATAAGAAGCTTGGTATCTGGTTGTGAATGAGAAATATGACCGACGGTGTGTTAGTGTTGGATAACTGAAGGAAGCTCTGTGTTGTTTATCCAGGAACCAGATCTCCGTCGTTCCCTTCATACAGTCGGAGTGGTCTGAGCCGGGTGAGACACACACACACACACACACACACACACACACACACACACACACACACACAATCTGACTCACAGTGTGAATGACAGGATGGTTGAACTGTCACTTTTAAACACACTAAAGCAGTGTGTGTGCGTGTGTGTGTGTGTGTCTGTGTGTGTAGCTCCAGTCTGCAGAGTTTTCCTCCTCACACACTGATAAAGCCAGTCACAGTGAGTTATTCTGCTCCACTCGATTCTGTTCTACTTTATAATTCCGCTCTTATCTGCAGCGTTAATCAGCGTGAATCCTTCTGTTTTTCCTTTTTTACAGATTTCCAGGTAAAACTATTTTTATCTTTCTGTCTGTCTGTCCACACTTCTACTCTTCTGCTTCCTCCGCCTCCGTGTTTATCATACCATAACTCTGTGTGTGTGTGTGTGTGTGTGTGTGTGTGTGTGTGTAGAACGGCGATGCTCAGGGCAGGAGGATGGACAGAGGGAACTCGCTGCCCACAATGCTCGAGCAGAAGGTCAGATATTGACATGAATACTGAATACTGAATACACGCCAACTACTGAGTGGAAAACTTCAGAGATACATGTAGAGGGAGCAGAAAACAGAATATTGCGCTCACAGAATGTGTTGCAGTCGTATAGAAAAGCTTTACACACCAAATTAGTTTTCACTTCAATAATTCAGTCAGAACAGAGAAAATACATATTACTGCTGTATTGTATCCTGTGTGTGTGTGTGTGTGTGTGTGTGTTAAAGATTTATCCCTACGACATGCTCATGGTGACTCATCGAGGCAGAAATAAACTTCCACCAGGAGTGGACAGGACGAGGCTGGAGGTATTCATAACTGCTTTATCTCTCTCACACACTTTATTTATTCATTATTATTATTTTTTATCAGCATGTATATTAACAGTGCACCACTAGGGGGCAGTACTGATGAATCTCCTCCCCTTTTTTTTTTTTTCCAGAGGCATCTCTCTCCTGAGGAGTTTGAGAATGTGTTCGGCATGACGATGGAGGAATTCGATCGCCTGTCGCTCTGGAAGAGGAACGAACTGAAGAAAAGGGTCTCGCTCTTCTAGTGCTCTATATATATATATATATATATATATATATATATATATATATATATTTAAAAAAACACTCGCACAAACACAAACACACAGCGCATTTCTGTTCAGAAGGAGAGCGACGACGAGAATCCACCAGCAGGACGACCAGCGATAAACACACACACACACACACACACACACACACACACACACACACACACACATGTTACGATGTCTATATCTGCGATTACACTATCAGGAGTTGTGATGATGATGATGATGATGATGATGATTTGACTCAGACTAATACATTTAGCGAGTTCACTTCATATATAACTAACACGACTATATTCAACTGCCAGGAAAATATCACAAAATATCGATACGGTCCATACAAGATACGGAGAATGTACGAAAGAGCGTATGTGGGCGGAGCTAAAATCGGTGTCATTCCGAAAGGCAGCGGGAGGTC
Organism: Ictalurus furcatus; assembly: GCF_023375685.1. NCBI lineage: Eukaryota > Metazoa > Chordata > Actinopteri > Siluriformes > Ictaluridae > Ictalurus > Ictalurus furcatus. The sequence continues at coordinate 649,749 of NC_071259.1, read as the reverse complement.
AGCGATTTTCGACGTAGCTAGCTTTTTTACATACGTGTAGCTAGCTGTGTGAGCGATTTCCCCCTGGTCTCGTGAATATGAAGCACAAACAGGCGATCGTTCCTTTTATACGTATACGTGTACGCGCAAAACACGGCGATTTCCTCAATCCTATGCAAATTAGATACGATGCGCCTTTTAAGAAACGGCAACGTCTCAAATCGTTTCTCAGAACAATCATACGGAGCGCGTGGTCCGAAGTTTCACAACTTTAGTTCTTAACACGGACAAGCCACGCCCATAAGCGACAACAGTAGCGGTAGCTACACGCCCCCAAGAGACATGAGTGACTTTTCGTACTGTTAATGTTTAACTGCCGGCCAATCAGAGACAGCTCGCAGCTAGAAACCAATTACGGTAATTACGACATGGCGTGAACGCAGCTTAAATACAGAAGAGGCGTGGCTTCAGTCAACTACACGTCACTTTTAGTCAAATAAACCGCACGAGTGTCGTTTTTAGAAACAGGAAGTCATGACGGCGTGTTTATCTGGCATTAATGGGATCATTTTAAATCCATCAATCCTCAAGCTAGTGTACCGTGATCAGCACACGCCTAGCTTCATGTTCTTACTACACTCTTGTCATAGATATGGAGTTTCCACGCGCAGAGAGCCGTGTTAGCCAATCAGAGTGAAGATGATCTATCTACAAGAAATGTATCCGCTTAACACGATGATAGATTGTAAGACGAGCGTGCGATCGATATCGTCTCTGCGCTTAACTCGGAGTTTATTGATCACCCCGCTCCATCCCTCCTCTCTCTCTCTCTCTCTCTCTCTCTCTCTATTCTCCCTTCGTTTTGCTGCTAATGCATTATTACGCACTTTCACCTTTTGGTTCGATCGTCTTATTTAGTTATGTTTAGGGACAGATGGAGAGTTTTAACAACGTCCTCGTTTTATCCAGCTTATTTTAAAACGCGGCAGAAGTAGGTAACATTCCACGCTTCCTTTTTTGCCTTTCTGTGGAAGAGCGAGCATTTAACGCGAGACGGTAACACCCGTGTGAATGTTAACTGCTAATCGCAGATGAGCAGCATACGTAGTTCGCTAGTTTAGCTAGCTACTGTTATCAGCTATTATTCATCATGGCCTGTTAGCAAGGTGGCTACAAGCTAGCACGTCTGTGAGTCATGAGGGTCACTCGCATTCATAAGCGTGTACTCAGAGGTCAGAGGTCATCTAAAATGGCCGCCTGACTGCTTGGGCTGAGCTAATGTAAATTTTTACCTTTATTTTAGTCTTCTAGATTTTTCACTATTGGTTTAGGCTTTAAAATATGCTATGCGCTAACCTGACAGGAATTTTAGTGATATCGTAACATAGCTGCAAATGTTAGCAAGATGACTAGCATGAGCTAACTAGACAGGAATCCTGAGAAGGGTTTTACGTCGTGTTCAGTGCTAACTTGAGAGAAATTCCTACAAAGATAAATCCATATAAGGTCTAAATCACTGCTAATGTTAGCTAATGGGTCACGATATTACTACATCTGCCTGTAACAGTAGCTAGCTAAACTAGCGAACCGGGTATGCTGCTAATAATATCATCCCTAGTGTTAGCTGCTGAGAGGGATTAAAAAAAAAAAAAAAAAAACTAGCCAGGAAGTAGCTAACTGGAAATCTCTCATAAAATGTCTCTGAAAGTAAGTTGGATAAAATGAAGATTGTTGGGATTTTAGATGAATTTAATGATTTGCTAGTTGATGTCCTGCTTAGATAAGCCTATGTGCTCTTATTTTGGAGTGTTTCATATTGGAAAGGTTTTTTAAAAAATATATATATATATTCATAATTGCTTTAGTGACCAAATGATGTGCAGCTAGGGTTCTCTTGAGCGTGCTCCAATACTGTTTTTAGCGCACCCTTGTGGACTTCTCCTCGGTTTGATCCATGCTACCGCGCGAAAATGCTAACACGGGTGACAATAAATAAACGTCCGCAGCTACCATTTCGCATGACGTAATAATGATTTGTTTACCGTTAGCGGTATTAGCATTGAACCCTTCCTTTCGGGAGGTTGCCGTTGGAAACACTGGAATTTTACCTTAACAAATCGAGGACAAGCCAAGTGGACATTCGAGTCATATGGGAAAGTCGATTAGCGTCTGTTAAAAGCCGCATCGAAACACGGCCTGTCTTTCGATCGTTGTGACAATTAATCCAGACGGAAAATAGAGAAACACACTCGAGACATTCCACGTGAAACTTAAACACGTAGAAGGCACTTTTTTTCGCTAACGACAATGCTAACGACATAATAGCGTCCTTGATCTCAGAAGGAGAATTTGGACGTTTAATCGCCACAGCAACAGACAGCCAATCGGATTTCAGGGGCGTGGCTTTATAAATAAATGAAGTCACATTCTGGAGTGTAAATATGATCAACATTCGGATGTAATTAACATTTATAACCTGTTTATTAATCAAGGTGAGTGACAGAGTGACGACTTCAGCAGTCCGGGATGAGTTGAGCGGGAAAAAGAAAAGACTCTGACGTGAAATGAACACACGATTATAAATCACAAGCACTTACACACTGGATCATGTTAAACGTCACTTACAGAAACATCACCACTGCATTTCTTTCTCTTCATTTCAAAGCACTGAATGTAAATAACAGAAATAAATATCGATTGGTTCAGTGAATGTCCTTTCTTATGACTGAGGTGTGATCACTGGTTTGTTATTTTCTCATAATTAGGAGTTTTGTTATCCTGATTTACTTAGTGAACCGTTAAACACTTGGATTTTTTGTTGAATAAAGCTTTCGGGTTTTCCCGTATCCCTTTGTGTATTTATTTATTTATTTCAACCTGATGTTGATTGCACAGTGGAATCTCATCAACGCATTTACATTAAAGGCAGAATTCCTATTAAACTCTGGTATGCTCATGTTAAACATATTAAAAACATCTTAAAAACAGAAATAAGTAGCCGACATATTTTAGTGTTATAACACATGGACACTGTATCAACATGTAAAAGCTACAAAATACCACAATCACTTAGTGTAATCGAAGTGAATACTATTTCCGCTTCCGGTTTCCTCCAGCAGGTGGCGGTGTCGCAGCCTCTTTGTGAGCAGCTGGCACAGATTGACTACAGCCCCTAATCCCAAATGCTCTTTACAGCCTCTACAACCTACACAGGGCCTCTCTGTCTGCATGCGAATAGTGACTCAGGCACACTACATAGTGCCCTAGGTGTTGGTTTGGGAGCGGTGTTGAAGGGGAGTCTGTTGTGAAGTTAAAGAGAGAGAGAGAGAGAGAGAGAGAGAGAGTTGGAAAGTCAAAGAGTTGGAGGAGAGGAAAAGTGCACTAGTTGTAGACAGTGTGTTCTGAAGTCTCTTCATTTATTTATTTTTTTGGCTCTTAAATGCTGCTGCTGTTGTGATTTGGTATCAGTCCATCCAGGAATGGAGGGATGAACAGAGGACGGGGACAGAGGGGTCTCACTGGGGGATTTTAGACAACTATTTCATTCTTCTTTTTATTTTTTATTTTTTTACCCCCCCAGAGATGGACAAACAAAAAGGTAGGGCTTTTAATCTAAATCAATTTACACATTCAGAATCATCACACACACACACACACGCACGCACGCACGCACACGCATGCACACGCGTGCACGCGCACACACACACCGCAATGTTTTGATGTTTTTGTGTTTTGCACCGATCACCCATTGAATCCTGCACTCTGATTGGTCAGAAGGTGTTGATTAGTTTTCTATAACAGCAGCTCAGGTCTATATTAATGCGCTCGTTCTAATACCTTATCGTTTCCATAGCAACAGTAACTCATTCACAGGGACGTGCACAGCGGACGCTCCACTGATAATAAACCCATTAAAAACTGCTGATGTGAAGTTCCTTCTGAAAGTAAGGAGACGTTTACGTAACCTTTATGGAAGGAGTCTCCAGTGTCAGCGGTAAAGCTGTATCTTTGAGGCACGTGACAAGCTGCGTTTGTTTTAGTTTCTTTTGTATTTTTTAAATCAGTTTGGAACGACTGCGCACAGCGGATATAACGTAAAGCGTTTCACAGAACATGAAATGTAACTAGAAACGGATAAAAAGTACGCCGTGTCGTTTATGGAGCCGTTACGGTTGAAATAGTTGTCGTGTAAGAGGAATAAAGCACGTCAGAACTGGCGACGTTCAGTGCAACACTGCGGCTCATGTCGTGTTAGATTTGGAAGTAGGGTCCCTGGGTAGGCGGCATCGCTGTACTGAGCATCGCATAAGAGTCCCATAAGCAGAAGACCAGCTGTCTTCTATAATTTGGACAAATGTGAAGGAGTATCAGATGTGTCCATTACACCGGAGACAATCCCATAATCCCCTTCACCGGACCAGACCCAAGACGAAAAACCTGGAACAAAATGGCCGACAAAAGTTCCTCCAGTTAGAGTTTCATCATCCGTGATAATATGGTAAGATGTTCAGCAGTCATGATGATATAAACATTCACGACTCGCTAGCGAACCTGTCACGATGAAGACCTCACCTTTATATCTGAATATCAGGACATGTGTGAAGATTTGAGAAGGGCTTAACGATCTTACGGAGACGACGTATCGGTCGGGTTCACGCCGAACGGAACGATGGGACTGCGGCGCGAAATGGATCCAAAACTCTCCGCTCAAGTTAAGAGTTGATTGATACGTTTCTCTAGAACACGAGCGGAGGCGTTGCTGCGATGGCGATATCGTCGAATATCGCAAAATATACCGTAGCGCTGGTTATCAGGGCGGAGCCAGGAGGCGTGGCCTAAACTCTCAAACGTTTCAGATTGCTGTAAATTTCCTCACTGGTTTCTGTAATGAATATTTCAATGATTTATTTCTCTTTTGTGAAAGCGTATATCCGAGACTCTGGACGTCCTCCGAGGCGACGCCAGCGTGCGGAGATTGTACGGAATGATTCCACTCTTAGCTCCGGAGCGTTTTCCTCGTGGAGGTGCGTACGCTTGTGGAGCTCGGCGGGGCGTCTCAGGAGAGTCGGGGGTCTGGAGCTTATTTGTGTTAGAGGCTACTGATAACCGCCGCTGAATGGGCTTGTGTGAGAGCGAACAAGCAGCTGTTGTAGAGACCCTCACACACACACACACACACACACACACACACACACACACACACACACACACACACGTGCATTACTCAGTTAATCCTCTCGTCTGATCTGATTAGTAGCGCAGGTTTAGTTTGTTTCATTGATTTAATATTTATTGAATATAATTTATGTTAATTTTATTAAGTTGCACTATGCCATGTTTACCTTCTTTATTTGTTTGTTTATTTGTTTATCTATTTATTTATTTGCAGATTGATACATGTTATATTTTAAGTGTATTTATTATTTATTACATGCACTATTTTTTAATACAGAAATATCAATAAAACTGATTTGTTTAGGACATAACAACAAGATTGTGTGTGTGTGTGTGTGTGTGTGTGTGTGTGTGAGAGAGAGACCTAAACACGTCTATATAACCTCTATATAACTGTTATAACGGAATGTTAATGATGATGCCGATTATAGAATGATAGATAATAATAATGATAATAATAATAATAATAATAATAAAATGTAATGTCTGCACGTGTCCCGGTATTAATTTCCCAGAATCCCCTGGGGGTTTGGCGCTGAGTGTCGTGTTTCAGTCTCAGCTGTTCTTAAAGCAGCCGCTGCGTCTCTCTGAAGGATTGTGACTAATCCCAGTGCATCATGGGTCGGCATGTGCTGCGTCTCACGTCTCCTTATAGCGTCTCATATGGAGTCTCGGAAAAGCCTCGGAATTCTAGACCTGGAATATTCTGGAATCTGAACAGGACGCGGCGATCGGCTCGCGCTCTCTCACGTGTGTGTTTAGTGTTTTATTCCTCTTACGCCGCAGCGATGCAGCGGAATCACAGAACCGCACGTCACACTTTTAATCCGTGTATGTCGAGTCCATGGGAACGAGCTGTTGCTATGGAAACCATAACACACCGGAACGAGCGCTTTAAGTTAAACCTGCGCTACAGTCAGAGCAGTTCTAGAGAATTCATCACCTGCTGACCAATCAGAGTCCAGGATTCAGCAGAGCTGTGTCTTGAATATTGTGGTGTATAAGTGATTAGTACACACACACACACACACACACACACACACACACATGCACGTGTCTGCTCCATTCATTCTCACTGTTTGTTTTTGTCTCCATTCTTCACTCGTCTTTCATCTCAACAACAGAGTGGGAGTTTAAGGCATTTCAGAAATGTTGTTGATTGAAGAAACAACTGGAGAGAGAGAGAGAGAAAGAGACATAGACAGAGAGAGAGAGAGAGAGACAGAGAGAGAGTGAGACAGACAGTGACACAGAGAGACAGACAGTGACACACAGAGAGAGGCAGACAGAGAGAGAGACAGGCAGTATGAGAGACAGACAGTGAGACAGACAGACAGAGAGAGAGACAGGCAGTATGAGAGACAGACAGTGAGACAGACAGACAGAGAGAGAGACAGGCAGTATGAGAGACAGACAGTGAGACAGACAGACAGAGAGAGAGACAGGCAGTATGAGAGAGAGAGTGATACAGACAGAGAGACAGAAAGCATGAGAGACAGACAGTGAGACAGACAATGAGCCACAGACAATGAGAGTGAGACAGAAAGAAACAGACAATAAGAGAGAGATAGAGAGAGGCCGACAGAGAGAGAGACAGACAGTGCGACAGACAGAGAGAGTGTGACAGAGAGAAAGTGAGACAGACAGAGAGAGAGAGTGAGACAGACAGAGAGAGAGAGTGAGACAGACAGAGAGAGAGAGTGAGACAGATAGAGAGAGAGTGTCACAGACAGAGAGAGAGTGAGACAGACAGAGAGACAGACAGTGAGAGTATAACTTCTGTATAATGAGCTCAGCATCTCTACATCAGCATGAATGGAGTCACTGTGGAGTGTTTAAAAACACGGCATGAATCAGAACACACACACACGCACACACACACGCACACGCACACACACACGCGCACACACACACACACATTGCGGTTTCTGTAATGTGAGTACATTAAACTACTGACTGATGCCTCTAACAATATTCCTGCAGTGTCTCCCCCCGACCCCCGACCCCTGACCTCTGACCTGCGGTAATGACTATAATTGGGATTTATTCTGGAGCTGTAATGGATCTTACTGGAGCTGTAATGACTCTTACTGGCACTGTAATGGATCTTACTGGAGCTGTAATGGTTCTTACTGGAGCTGTAATGGTTCTTACAGGAGCTGTAATGGTTCTTACTGGAGCTGTAATGACTCTTACTGGCACTGTAATGGTTCTTACTGGAGCTGTAATGGTTCTTACTGGAGCTGTAATGGTTCTTACTGGCACTGTAATGGTTCTTACTGGAGCTGTAATGGTTCTTACTGGAGCTGTAATGGTTCTTACTGGCACTGTAATGATGTCTGGGTTTGGAATCGAGATCCTGATCTTTTGGCTAATGGTGTAATATATTAATTAGACTCCTGCGTCACTGTAGCGCAGCGTGGAAGCCATTTTGGTGGCAGACGCCGGTCAGTGACGGCGATCTATCTAACATCCGATCTTCTTGTAGCCAGACAGGAAGTGAAGACTTGTCATGGACAGGAAGTTGTTTAGGTTGAAGTTATACTTTCCTGAAATCACACTGGAAGGAAACACACACAGTCAAACAGTCAGAATTCACACACTAACACCGAACACTCACAGCTTCCCAAAGTCCTTTCCTGTGTGTGTGTGTGTGTGTGTGTGTGTGAGAGGTCATGTGGTAAACCTTCTCTACGCTCATTAGTCAGTGAAGAAGGAGGAACATCAGCGTGCTTTTTTAAATGTAATGAATCAGCACTGAATCAAAACTCACTGAGAAACGAACCGCGATGTGAATTTAATCTGATTTTTACATGCGGCACTAATGTCAAGTTTTACAATAATTCTCCTGATTGGCATTCCGACCAATCCCTCAATCCCCCAATCCCCGAGTCCCTCAATTCTCCAATCCCTCAATCCCCCAATCCCTCAATCCCTCAATCCCCCAGTCCCTCAATCCCTCAATCCCCCAGTCCCTCAATCCCCCAGTCCCTCAATCCCTCAATCCCTCAATCCCCTAGTCCCTCAATCCCCTAGTCCCTCAATCCCCCAGTCCCTCAATCCCCTAGTCCCTCAATCCCCTAGTCCCTCAATCCCCCAGTCCCTCAATCCCTCAATCCCTCAATCCCCTAGTCCCTCAATCCCCCAGTCCCTCAATCCCTCAATCCCCCAGTCCCTCAATCCCTCAATCCCCCAGTCCCTCAATCCCTCAATCCCCCAATCCCCGAGTCCCTCAATTCTCCAATCCCTCAATCCCCCAGTCCCTCAATCCCTCAATGACCCAATCCCTCAATCCCTCAATCCCCCAATCCCTCAATCCCCCAATCCCCGAGTCCCTCAATTCTCCAATCCCTCAATCCCCCAGTCCCTCAATCCCTCAATCCCCCAATCCCTCAATCCCTCAATCCCCCAGTCCCTCAATCCCCCAATCTGCGAGTCCCTCAATTCTCCAATCCCTCAATCCCCCAGTCCCTCAATCCCTCAATCCCCCAATCCCTCAATCCCTCAATCCCCCAATCCCTCAATCCCCCAATCCCCGAGTCCCTCAATTCTCCAATCCCTCAATCCCCCAGTCCCTCAATCCCTCAATCCCCCAATCCCTCAATCCCTCAATCCCCCAGTCCCTCAATCCCTCAATCCCCCAATCCCTCAATCCCCCAGTCCCTCAATACCTCAATCCCCCAGTCCCTCAATCCCTCAATCCCTCAGTCCCTCAATCCCTCAATCCCCCAGTCCCTCAATCCCTCAATCCCCCAGTCCCTCAATCCCTCAATCCCCCAGTCCCTCAATCCCTCAATCCCCCAATCCCTCAATCCCTCAATCCCTCAATCCCCCAGCCCCTCAATCCCTCAATCCCTCAATCCCCCAGTCCCTCAATCCCTCAATACCCCAGTCCCTCAATCCCTCAATCTCCCAATCCCCCAACACCCCAGCCCCTCAATCCCCCAATCCCTCAATCCCCCAATCCCTCAATCCCTCAATCCCCCAGCCCCTCAATCCTTCAATCCCTCGATCGTTCAATCCTTCAAGCCCTCAATCCCCAAGTCCTCAGTCCCTCTCGTTTCACTCCTGCAGTGATTAGTTTGGTTTGTAGGAATCAGTCGATGTTTAACTCCTGGTCTGTTATCAAATTCCTCTTTCACTGTAAACACTGATCCTGTTTTCTAACACGGAAATCGTTTAAAATGTGTTTGATTCCTGCTTCACACACACACACACACGCACACACCCACACGCACACACACACAGACACCTTTACTGTGATAGTGTGCATTCAGTGTTAGTGCTTAGTAGTGTGTGTTTTA
>NC_071259.1:620291-635291 GCF_023375685.1 Ictalurus furcatus | reverse complement strand
ATTTACGTCAAACGAGCCGCATCTATTCGGTACCGTTTCATTCGTTATTATTAAAAACATTTTAAAAAAAAAAAACAACGCCATACCGACGATATCTCAGAAAAGTGTATCGCGTAATCATTTATCGCGATATCAATATCATCGCCCAGCCCTAGACGATGTTTCAGTCTGAAAGGTTTGTACAGAACGGCCGTATGGTGATATTAACACGGACGTGGTCCGGTTATCTCGTACCAACAAACACTTTGTAGGAAACATTCAGATTTAATTTAACGTCCAGTCTGCTGGTTTTAAATCACAACAATAACGAGAACAGAAATCGACAGAGAAGGACATGAGAAAAATATCGCATCGTGATATATCGCTAATCAGGTGATGCTAATCAGAGCGTGTAAATGTTATGATGATGCTGACGATACCTGCGATATCGCTGGACAAGCTGTATCACGACAATTTATCACGATATCGATTTAATCATCATCGTCGTCATCGTTGTCGTATTGCCCGACCCTGAGGGAACGTTCTGAATAATCGATTCGTCCGAGTCATTGTTTTTGAGCGACTGATTCATATTGAAATGAATCGATTCATCATTTTGCTTCGTTTCTACTGTACGTTAATAAAACGATTCTTCGATGCTCCGGAGCAGAGCCACGCTTGAAGTGGAGATAACCGGGTGACTGTTTTATTTTGCTCCTCAGTTCTGGCTCGGCTGGTTTCGGACCTGCAGGCGTTCCTCCTGGTTCTGGACGGTGAGAACCTCAGCTACATCGCTCAGGCCAAGAAGAAGTCCATCTCAGAGCTTCTGTCCAAACTGCAGGAGCACAAAGACACAGCGGGTGAGAGCGAGCGCTGCTGTTTAACATCCACCTTAAAGCTTTCAAACATAAAACAAACACAAAGTGAGTAAAAAAAACACAAAAACTAAAGCAGTGTCGTTTCTACATTTAAATCTCGTCGTGTTTCCTGAGAAGATTCGCCGTCATTTTCAGCCGGTTCCTGAGAGTTAGCGACTGATGCTAAGTATAATTACAGCGTCATTTTAATCGTTTCGAGTCTTTTATCTTCGATTTATCAACACATCTGAGGTAAATGTTGACGTTCTCGACATTTCTAACTTGTTTTTAGCTGCCGCTGTGTGTTCACGCAGTGTATTATACAGCGGTATTGCAGTAGTGGACGAATAAATAAATAAATAAATAAATAAATAAATAATAAAAATAAGCGATTAACCGAACTCAGGAATAACAAACGAGAAAGTTTCTTTAATAAACAAACAAAAAAGTCAGCAGAGGAAATTTTTTAATGTTTCCATGAACTCTTCCTTTGTTCTTAATTAATATCCTGATTTGGAGCAGTGAGATGATGTCATCACTCAGCGCCGTCCAAACACGTGGAGAGAGTGGAACACACACACACACACACACACACACACACACACACACACACAGCGTGTCTCCATCATCTTTAATCACAGATAAATCTTCACTTTATCCATAGAAACACTTTAAAAAAATGTTTTAATTTTCATTTTTATTTATTCATTTTTGGGAAAAAAAATAAAATTGTGTATACCAGTGAAATAGGATTGTTTGTGTTGCAAAAACATTGCTTTTAATAGAGTCTGAAGTACTCTGTAAAGAGTCTGTGTGTGTGTGAAGTGTGTGTCATGTAGGGGTCATGCAGGGGTCATGCAGGGGTCATGTAGGGGTCAAGCAGGACACATCTAACACTCCAACTATCCAAAGAGTGTCACTGCAGCCTCGCTGTAAAAAGTCTCCTACTCGTCGCGGACTCTGTTCCAGCTGTCTGTATTTCAGACTCTTTCAGATCAGCTGCAGCTTCCGGAAAGTTCTCAGCGTTAAAGCTGAGCTTTATTAATAGAGTTTATACTGGCATAAATAAAGTTTATACACAATAAAGGTATAAAGTTTACGACGTATAAAGAAAGATAGCAGGGGATATATTGTCCTTCTTTCTAATGATTTGAGCAGCTAAATCTTTATGTAGGAATAATATTAATAATAATAAGAAGAAGAAGAATGAAGAATAAACACAATGGCTGTGCCTCAAATTATGTTTTATGCGCTACGTTCTTACACTGTTTCATATCGCTAACACTTTACATGACCAAGCTGCCAGAACATCCTCTACAGGAACTCGCTCGTTTTCCAATCCATTATGGCCGCCATAACCATTCTGCTTTTTTAACTTAGTGTGTTTAAAATTTTAATCCACGGTGTGCTTGCTAACATTTTTGCTCATTTTTTTTAATGCTGTTTTCCGTGTCATACCTGATTGAGCTGGAAGAACCGCCTACACAGGACCTCTCTGATATTACAATCCAATATGGCTGCCATAAACTTGCTTTGTTAGCGTACTGTGTCGGCCATTTTTGAAAATTTTAAACCGCAGCAGCCTTGGTAAAACATTGCTAACATTTGTGGTAACGTTTTGCTAATACTTTGCTAGCATTTTGTGTGTGGTTCGTCATGTTGTTGAACTGCCAGAACAGCCTCCACAGGAAACAAAAAAAACACTGTCCCTTTTACAATCCAATATGGCCGCCGAACGTAAACGTAAATGATACGTCATGACCGTTTTGCTTTTTTAACGGTGCGTCAGCCGTTAAAAAAAAATTCTAACCGCAGTAGACTTGCTAAAATTTCTGCTAACCTTTTGTCCGCGTGGTACCTGATGTCACTGATCTGCCAGAACAGCCTCCACAGGAATTTTCTATCCAATATGGCTGCAATAAACTTGCTTTATTAACTTAGTGCGGCGGCCATTTTGAAAAATTCAAACTGCAGCAGGCTACACCAAAACTCACTCATTTTACAGACCAATATGTCTACAATAACCATTTTGCTTTTCTAGCTTAGCGTGACGGCCATTTTAAAAATAATCAGTCCACAGCGGCCATGATGGCTCCGCCCCTTCTGCTACACGGAGCAGCCACTGAGAGCAAAAAAATAACCGTTGAGCCAAAGAGCTCTTGTATAATTTCTTGATTTAATTCCAGATTTCAGAGACGTTACTGAGCAAAACCAGAAGAAGCTTTTGATATGTTTTGAGGCACATGTTTAATTTAATTTAACGTCATTATCGAGGATATCAATTAGCAACGGATTACCGCTTGCGTTTGATTTATCTAACCCGAGCAGCGTGTACGTGATTTGTGACGGCACTGAAATCAAATTCTGGCTTCTCCTCAAACCCGAGTCTAATACCAGGGATTTTAGCGGCAGTGTGTGAGTCAGAGTTGGCTTCCTGAAGAAAAAAAAAAAATGTTGGAGAAGACGTTCAGTCATTCCTGAGGCATGTCATTTGCATTCGAGCGCCAAATAAAAGCAATTGAACTCGGATTTGGCGAGTCGTCTCCTCGCGAGAGGAGCAGCGTGTGACTCACTGCCTGGACGTGAACGCGTGGATCAGCATCGCCAAACATGGCTCACTCGCGAATACGAGTGAATATCTTTATTAACACCTGCGGATCGTTTCTCAAGGCATAGAAGGGTTACTGTAATGTTCTTTTATCAGAGATCCCCTCATACACAAACGTATAATAAAGAAAACGTACGAATAAACTGCTATCATAAGTATAGTTTACCACGTAAACAGAGTTTTATTGAATTCTAAACAGCGGTGCGTTTGAGATACATATTCTTTACTTAGTATTTAGCTTAGCTAGCTAGATTTCCCCCAAATATCACTCTGAAATTCTCTAAAACCAAACCACACATCAGGAAGTTAGCGATCTAACAACTTATTAATGTAATAGCCTAGTTAAAGAAGAGTGTGTTTGTGTTTTGTGTTGTGAATGTGTGTGTGTGTGTGTGTGTGTTTCAGCAGTGGAAGATGCAGAGTACATGATCATGAACTGTCCCTCTGGAGTCCCAGCTAACGACCTCAGACGAAACTCGGCTAGCGATCCGGGTTCATCGGAAAATCCGCACTCCGAGTGGCTTCACTGCACGGTGAGTCCCGTCACGTCCAACTGATTAACTTTATTAGCTCTCCAACGCACAGCAAACGAATCCGCTGTTAAACATCTGACACACATTTCGAAATATTTAGACGAACAGCAAAACGTTTTTAGCTAGCATTTACTAATTAGCTAACTGCTTAATGGAGCTAGCTAACGTTCTGTGTAAGTTTCTGGGCAATTTTCAAATCTTACAGCACTTCTAACCAACTAATAAACATGCTAGTTATCAGTAAAATTTCCAGCTAACACTAGTCACCTAGTCACCTAGCAAGTTTCTGGGCAAAAAAAAAGTCTAAAAGCGTTACTCAACAACTAATAACGTGCGAGTTGTTAAGAAAAGTTCTAGTCAACAACACATACCCACCTACCTACCTAACTACCCAACAATTTAATCATAATATAGTATTTATTTATTTATTTAAACACTACTCGTAACGTACTAACAAACATGCTAGTCACCTGTTTTTAGTCTTACAGTCTTATGCTAGTGATCTTGCTAATTGAGCTAATTTTCAAATCTAACCAAACTACTAAACAACTAATAATTATTAATTATTAAGAAAATATATAATACAGCTAACATGAACTAGCCACCTAGCTATCAAACAAGCAGAAGTTACAGGTCAAGCTAATTGAGCTAGCTTAACAGCATGTATAGAAAATTAACACAAAGTTTGCCATGCAGTCAAACTAGAAAAGTGTTTTTTTTTTTTTGTTTTTTTTTTTGTTTTAAAGAAGAACAAAAATAGCTCCACCCACCGGCTGTTTGAACCAATGAATTTCCTCCTGGCTCTAAATTTTGCAGAATTTTAAGTGTAAACTTTGCGTTTACGCATAGCAATTAACCTTGGCTAGCTAACTAGGTGCGCAGTTAGCTAGCAGACGCATTGCCGTCGGTTATAAAATAGAAATAAATATGATCTTCGATGTCGAAAATGTTAGGAAATAATTTATGTTCTTGTGGACGTTTATGAAATTTAAACTTGAGAGAAAATTAGCTTGGATGTTTATCATACCGTGGATTTTTACAGGTTGTCACTCGATAGTTCAGGGAAGCACACGGCACTAGCGCACGTGGGTTATAAACCCTAATCGTAGTGTGTTTTAGCGTGCAGGGAATGAAAGATTTGTCCTAAGAGGATTTTTCGAGGCTCTGTGCCAGACCCTGTCTCACAGGACAACATTTCATTTGTCAGCCTCCTTGGCTCATACTCGGTACCTTTCCAAAACTGCGCTGCGTCTAATCAGAGGCGTTTTTCACTCGGTCAGAAATGTCAAAAATGTGTTATTGTGGAATTTGGCTGAATTGTTGCGTTATTGTGTCACCGCCGGGATCCGGCTCAACAATAAGCACCTTTATCGCGGAACGTTCCACACTCTCTCGAATTCAAACAGCAACACGAGAACACGTTAGAACCTTCTGGGCCAAATTTAAAAGACGGAGTGTGTTTATTTTTAGATCTTAAAGGTACGCCCTCTAGCGGTTAAAAAATAAAACTGCAGGCATTGTGTGGAACGACACTGTGCTCGGTTGTGCTTCGGCTCTCCGATGAATACGGCTCGCGGCACCGGTCAGTGTGAGGGAAAATGGATATACGCCGGGTTTTTATTTATTTTTAAAGCAGTAAAGGTGTTGAAAGTGAAACAGAAACATCCTCTGATGCTGAGCAGGAGAACAAGGCGTGTAAATGTCTATATGAGTTCTAGTTTACGTGAACATGATCTGAGCAGAGCAGAAGGAAAGATAATGAACTCTACGTGGCTCTGTAGCAGCTAAACCCATACAGTGATAGCTTAGCTGTGCCTCCGATGGCTAGTGACACCAAACTAGCCTAGTTAGAAACGTTAGATATTTTATCGTTCTGGTCATCCTACACACAGCGACACACCCGAGACACGTTTTATTATAAATTTCGACTTTTTCTGATCATGTCATACACTGACAGCCAATTTACCTCAGCTTCAGTTTCCATAAAACAAAACAAAACTAGCTGAGCTGGAAAAAATGCATGGAGAAGAATCTGGGCTCCGCCCCCAATGATTAATAGAAGTGAATTGTTCTTTCTCATAACTAAAAAAATAAAGAGTATTCGACTGCTCATAAAACATTCGCTACTAGGCTCAAGAGATTAAACCAGTTTAGATGGAAAGGGTCGCAAGCTGGCTAATTAGACAGCTGAAAGCGTTGTTCATTTAGCTAGACATTAGGTTTATAGTTTTCACGGCCCGTCTGTGAAAATAATTCAGGTGTGTCCTCAGTGTATCAGTTTCAGTGAAGGAGGTGTGGCCTCAGTGTATCAGTTTCAGTGAAGGAGGTGTGGCTTTTGTGTATCAGTTTCAGTGAAGGAGGTGTGTCTTCAGTGCATCAGTTTCAGTGCAGGAGGTGTGGCTTTTGTGTATCAGTCTCAGTGAAGGAGGTGTGTCCTCAGTGTATCAGTTTCAGTGAAGGAGGTGTGTCTTCAGTGCATCAGTTTCAGTGAAGGAGGTGTGGCCTCAGTGCATCAGTTTCAACAAAGGAGGTGTGGCCTCAGTGTATCAGTTTCAGTGAAGGAGGTGTGGCCTCAGTGTATCAGTTTCAGTGAAGGAGGTGTGGCCTCAGTGTATCAGTTTCAGTGAAGGAGGTGTGGCCTCAGTGTATCAGTTTCAGTGAAGGAGGTGTGTCCTCAGTGTATCAGTTTCAGTGAAGGAGGTGTGGCCTTGTGGATTTCTTCACAAGCCTGCTCCCTATTTAGGGGACCTTCACTCAGGGGTCGTGATGATTTTGCGGATATATACCATATAACCGATCAGCATGTGTATATTAATGTAAAGTAATGTTTTTGTGTATGTTAATGTGTGTCTCTGATCGTGTTTCTCTGAATGAGCTCTGAAGACTGTAATGTGTAGAAGTACTGTATCATTTACACACTGTGTGTTGTGTGTACGTATAAATAGTTTGTGTTTGTGTGGGTGTGTGTTAGGAGACAGTGTAATGTGTACCAGTGATGTGGTGGTATTTTAGGGGACACTCGTTGGTGTGCTGTGATGTGGATTTAAAGACGCGGCCACTGAAAGACTGTGATGTGTATTTTAGGGGACGCTGGGTGTGTCACAGACTGTTTGATAGAAGCGCTCTTACTTTTGAAATGATTCGAAGTCCTGATCATTGAGAAATCGGGTAAATAACATCATTTCTGAATTGAAAACGGATATAAATTACGGTACGGTACAATACGGTACGGTACACTAAATTACGGTAACACTAATAGGACAAAAAACAAACAAACCGGACTGCGCCGGAAGGGTAGATAGATGCAAACAGTATAACAGAATGAAATAATTGATCTGCCTCTGAAATGATACACCAACGATCCATATTATTGCACTACAGTATAGTGTAGTTTTTGTCCTGTTA
Source organism: Ictalurus furcatus (assembly GCF_023375685.1). Classification (NCBI taxonomy): domain Eukaryota; kingdom Metazoa; phylum Chordata; class Actinopteri; order Siluriformes; family Ictaluridae; genus Ictalurus; species Ictalurus furcatus. The sequence goes on along the minus strand of NC_071259.1, from coordinate 627,909 downwards.
GTGTTACCTGCACTATTTTCTGATCTGAAGGAATATTTGCTATAGTCCTTCTTAATCTTGGTGACACTAACAGGTCAAAAATTAAACTAGACCGCATCACTAATGATACAGTGTCATGACGCAGGAAAATTCTTTACTGTAGTGCGTCCTCTTAAAGCGGTTTATTAATTAATTGGTAGCTATAATTTAAATAAAGGTAAGGTATGACTAGCTTGGTAGCTACCTGGCTAATTTGGGTTTCGTATAAGATTAACGCGCTCAGCTGAAACCCAGCAGAGATGCTAGCTTGGTGCATTGTGGATAATGAGTTAAGACATCCTGTTGAAACAGATTCTGTATGTTTAGAGGTTTCTTAAATAGTGGCTATTGATTTTAAGGTTTGGGACGCAGCCACCGTGTGTATTTTAGGCGACGCTATTTTGACGCTGTTTGTAACATTTGATCGAGGAAACTTTATAGAAAACAAGACCACATGGTTATTTGATTGTCTTGTAAGAACACTGACTAGAGGAGGACCGTGGCGTTTGAGACGGAGGCTGAGTGTATTTTCGAGGACGTTTGGTCGTATGAGTGTATTTTAGGACACACTGGTTCTGCAGCAGTAATGACAGGCCTGCTTTTATTGTGTGTGTGTGTGTGTGTGTGTGTGTTGTGGGCTTTACTGTATACGGCTCGGACCGGCGCTGTGTTGTGGTCGGCCAATCAGAGGTTAGTAGGCGGCGGATTGGACCGGAGCTGTGTTGTGGTCGGCCATTTCAGAGTTTCCCATCTGCCCTGTGGATTCGCTCGTTCGTTTCACCCAAGGCTCGGGCTGGAGGTCAGAGGTGAAACCCTGCTCCATAACCGAGACCTTTCAAGTGGCCTACCACAGATAAACAACATTTAGAGTGTGTGTGTGTGAGAGTGTGTGAGAGTGTGGCTATGGGAAAGAAGATTGATTAAAGTCTCACACATGGCGAGAGCGTGTAGACTTTGGCCAAAAATACCAATTTATTTTTTCCCCCTCACTTAAGACCAGACCTGAGACTCTTTCGTCTGTGGTCCTAGATTGGACACATATCCGATAAGCGGTCACGCGACATGAATGAGAAGGCTCAGATCGGAATTCAACTTAGGAGCTTCATCACTTCTACTGAATGATGGAAAATACTTACTGCTTTAAGACAGAGCGTGTGAATTTTCACTTTTGAACACGATAGGTTAAAGAAATCCGGATACGGACCATATGCTAGCTTATGAACGCAGCAGACGTTTTATTAGCACCGTTTAACTCCGTTACATCACGTTTAAGGACGATGCAAAGACGCAGTGACTGTGAAAATGAGACCAAATTGACTGGAATATCAACATTTACCTCAGATATGTTGGTAAATCACTGAGAAAATACTCGGAATAACTACAAGCACAACGTAATTACGCTTAGCGTTGACTGCTAACGGACCTTTCATGGGTTCTGCCAAACTACGAAGTGTCAGAGATTTTTTATTTAATTCCAGATGTTGTGAACCGTTTGAATGGAATTTTCTCGTAAATGTAATGACGATGACGTCATTTGTGAACGATTTCCACCTGCGGTGGCGTCAAGAAGTACATGCCCACTATTTGGTAGAACCGATAAAGCTCATCAGGTGATTGAAAGACAGAGTTTCCAGAACTTTCTCTCTCATTCGAATAGCTGCTTATATCTTTTCGGTTGTTTACGCACCAAAAAAACCCAAAAGTGCAAGAGTTCCTGAGTTCCTGTGCTTTGGGATTAAGGTTCTTAGTTTTTAGTTTAATATGTCGATTTCTGAACGATTTTCTACGATTTGTGGTAATTATCCTGTGTGGTATTGGATTGAGTTTCCACGGCTTCAACAAAGTTTGAAAAATGTATGTGAAGAGGATGTGAAGAGGAGGGACTTTTATCTGAGACAGGAAATGCTGTGTTTATCCATGGGTCCCATCTTAAAGGATGAGAACTGCAATCCTATTGGTGGAGAAGAGAGGAAGTGGACGTTTTGCATGGACAATTATGTCTGTCTACGTGATGTGGGGGTAGAGAGGCACTTGTGATGGAGTGATAAAAGTGATGGAGTGATAGCACTCCGACTCGGGGGGGGAGGAAGTCAGATGGCGCGAGTCAGACCTCCAGAGACGATGAGGTCAGTGGCGAAGTCGTGCCAACATCCAAGCAATCACGGACCCAACAAGCTCGGACTTTCCTTTCGAGCGATCCTTCCGTCTTTCTGTCTCTGTCTCGTTTTGTGCTCAGAGCTCCATCCGTCTTTCCATCCTTCTATCCTCCTGTTTCTTTTTCTTTTTTAATGTACAGGACACAAACGCACATGGATCTTTGATCTCTTTACCACAGATATGTATCTGAGGAGCTGACTGTACAGTACGTGCCGTGCTCCTCCCTTAAATGCCAAGAAGGAAAACATGCAGAAGATAAAAAGGGAAGGAATAAACACTTTTAAAAATGTAGCGTCATAAAAACCCTCCCGTCTCTCGTGCCGGGGAAGCCGTGGGGACTGATACGGAGAAATAAACACGTTACATAGTGTTTCTGGACGATTCAGACGAGACCAGACTGTCCTCGAATACGTGTTGGACTTAGCACAAGTTCAGATTTCACATTTGGATTTCTCCTACCTTTTTTTTTTATATGTCTGCTTTTTTTATTACCCTTAAACGCTGTCGCTCGTATTGTTGGCACCGTGGTCCACGTTACATCACACGTGTGAAAGAGTAGACGTGAGTGAGGTAACCCAGCGAGCGCAGACGTACCAGAGACGTCTACTGTACACGACTGAGAAGACCTTCCCGGTTCAGAATCATCTCTATAACACCATCGTGTATTGAAAACGACTGATCAGAAATGTCGGTCCATTGTGCGTGATGAACCAGGATCTCCCAACAACCACCAGCTTATCTTTTACACCTCCGTAAAAGAGGTGTTGTAAACCCGGTGGTCCTCAGAAAGCGCTTCTGATGACGCATGAACCAATTTTAAGAAAAGCTAAAGCAAGAATTCTCTGGCGCTTTTCAAAAAAAAATTGATAAATGAGTCCACTTTCAAATGGAATTCCTACAAAACACCAGAGAAGTTCTTGCATGGTGTTTAAGCTGTGTGTGTTTCTGAGTGGTTTGGTGGTCTTCTCCTCCCCAACCTCTCAAACATGGGGGTACTTCCTAAAAGACTTCCGTCCCCTCGCGGAACACCAGTTTCCACCACTCGCTGACATCGCTATGTAGATCAGAAGAACAGACCTCGCGGTAGACATGCCGTCTGGAACGGTGGCCTCCGAAAAGGTCAACAGGTTCGAAACGGACACAACGACCTTGAATGAACTTGATTAATGGCCGACAGCTGTTTTTCACATAACCTTCATGTATGGACAGAAGGAGGTCTTTGTTTTCCCTCGCAGTTTAGTCACTGCTGAATTTCCACTAGCTAGCAACAGCTTGGGAGGACAAAGTCTACGATGTGCTTCCTCCAACATACGTGAGCTAGCAGAGGGTACGAACTGCCGTCGCCGTTCTGAACGCCATCGTCTTCCCCCAGAGACCAGCACCAATTACGCTTTGAACTCATGATCTTCCAGAGATAGGGCATCGCCTTAGACAGTTCATCATCTTGGAAGCTCGAAAGGATGTTTTTTAAACTCCCAGCTTGTTATTCTGCACGTTTATGGTGTACGTTTAAGTCGGTGTGTGTGACTCATCATGGATAAGCGAGGTCGAGTTCATTCTGTAAAGTCTTTAAGAAGACCGTTCTCATTACCTTTCTTAATCTAGACGTGTTGATTCGTGCTGTTTGGGTTTGTCTTTATTAATAAACTTCTTCAATGGCATAAATCCCGTGTGTTTCCTCAGTCTGTAGGTCCTGTGGTTCCCCCGCGGCCTCCGTACAGGTTGGAGGAAGAGGAGGACTGTTATGAGGAGGCGGAGCCTTTTATTCCATCCACTCAGTCTACAGGTTAGTCCAGATCAGTACAAACAGTGTCGCTCTACATAACGTGTACTTCCATTTACATGCAGTCATTAAACAGCATGGATTCAGTACCTTAAATTTGCACAACACATCTGGGATATTTGTTTACTGTGTAATATCATTTATACTATATCTATAGCGCCGTTAATAATTATTGAATATTCACAAAATATCTGAGTGTTCCATCCGGTTAAGTACTGAATCAAGTACTGACTAGTTTACGTGTCTCATCTCATTAACTACTGATTAGTTTACGTGTCTCCTCTCGTTAAGTACTGACTAGTTTACGTGTCTCCTCTCGTTAAGTACTGACTAGTTTACATGTCTCGTCTCATTAAGTACTGACTAGTTTACATGTCTCGTCTCGTTAAGTACTGACTAGTTTACATGTCTCGTCTTGTTAAGTACTGACTAGTTTACGTGTCTCGTCTCGTTAAGTACTGACTAGTTTACGTGTCTCGTCTCGTTAAGTACTGACTAGTTTACGTGTCTCGTCTCATTAAGTACTGACTAGTTTACATGTCTCGTCTTGTTAAGTACTGACTAGTTTACATGTCTCGTCTTGTTAAGTACTGACTAGTTTACGTGTCTCCTCTCGTTAAGTACTGACTAGTTTACGTGTCTCGTCTCGTTAAGTACTGACTAGTTTAGGTGTCTCCTCTCGTTAAGTACTGACTAGTTTACGTGTCTCATCTCATTAAGTACTGACTAGTTTACGTGTCTCCTCTCGTTAAGTACTGACTAGTTTACATGTCTCATCTCATTAAGTACTGACTAGTTTACATGTCTCGTCTCGTTAAGTACTGACTAGTTTACGTGTCTCGTCTCGTTAAGTACTGACTAGTTTACGTGTCTCGTCTCGTTAAGTACTGACTAGTTTACGTGTCTCCTCTCGTTAAGTACTGACTAGTTTACGTGTCTCGTCTCGTTAAGTACTGACTAGTTTACGTGTCTCGTCTCGTTAAGTACTGACTAGTTTACGTGTCTCGTCTCGTTAAGTACTGACTAGTTTACGTGTCTCGTCTCGTTAAGTACTGACTAGTTTACGTGTCTCCTCTCGTTAAGTACTGACTAGTTTACGTGTCTCCTCTCGTTAAGTACTGACTAGTTTACGTGTCTCCTCTCGTTAAGTACTGACTAGTTTACGTGTCTCGTCTCGTTAAGTACTGACTAGTTTACGTGTCTCGTCTCGTTAAGTACTGACTAGTTTACGTGTCTCGTCTCGTTAAGTACTGACTAGTTTACGTGTCTCGTCTCATTAAGTACTGACTAGTTTACGTGTCTCCTCTCATTAAGTACTGACTAGTTTACGTGTCTCGTCTCATTAAGTACTGACTAGTTTACGTGTCTCCTCTCATTAAGTACTGACTAGTTTACGTGTCTCCTCTCATTAAGTACGTACTGACTAATTGAATGTCTTTTCTCAGTAAGTCCTGAATTAAGTACTGACAGGTTGATGTAACCCTCAGATAAACTGGACTCGGAGAGCAGTCATTACGAGTCGTACGGTGAGGAAGAGGAGGATGTCCCCGTGGACCGAGCTCACTATATCCAGTGTGGCTTGTCTCAGTCCTGCCTGCGTCCTGTCCCTGAATCGCGGCTCTGCGAGTACCTGTGGAGGAAGAAGTGGCTCGGCCAGTGGACACGCCAGCTCTTCATTATTAAACACGACTCCTTACTGGTGAGGAGGAAACACGTACTGAACGAACACCTCATTAGAACTTCTAGAAGAGCTCTTGATTTGTGTCTTGAGATTATCGCATTTAAATATATTTTTTTGTCACTTGAAGTGTTTTAAGTGCGCTAAAGACCTCCAACCTCTGCTGGAGATGAAGCTGACGGGCTGTCAGGTGGTGTACAAGTCCAAACACAGCAAGAAGATGCAGCACGAGCTGAAGGTGGTGAGCGGATCCGACACGCTCATCCTGGGCTTCCAGAGCTGCAGCCAGGCCGAGGAATGGAGGAAGGTCTGATACTGCTTACATACAACTGCGCTCCTGCTCATGTGTCTCACAGCTGTCTCAGATGTGTCTCGTGCATCTTTGTGTGTGTCTCACATGTCGAAGCTGTGTCTCGTGTATGTCTTTCCCGTCTTTGTCTCGTCCGTGGCTCATGTTTGTGTCTCGTAGCTGTATAATCTACACAGTATGTGCGTCTCATTTGTATTTGTGTGTTTTTCTCTGCATACTTCTGTCTCAGTCATGGCTCATGGATGTCTCATCACTCATCTGTCTTATGCGTCTTTATGTCTCGTGCGCCTTCGTTATGTCTCATGGGGTGTTTGGATCTTGCCAGTGTCTCATCTGTGTCTCATACATCTTTGTCTGTCTCGTGTATGTCTAAGCCATGTCTCATGGACGTCTCATTTCATCTCCTCTACATTCTTGCATATCTGCTATATATATATATATATATATATCAGTACAGTATATGTGTGTCTCGTATGTGCGTAACCAGTCTTGCGGTTCTCACTGTTGTCTCAAATATGTCTCGTCTCTTGAAAATGTCTCTTATAAATGACGTTTGTGTGCCATGTGTGTTTAGTGCGTCTCGGTTTTGTCTCATAGATGTCTCTTTTACGTCTTATCAATGCCTCATTTGTGTCTCATTTATCTTGGTGTCTTTAGTGTCTCGTATTTGTCTGACATGTCTCATAGATGTCTCATAGATGTCTCACTTCAGTCTTACCTGTCTCATGTACGTCTCGTTTTGTGTCATTTGTGTCCGATGCCTCACGTGTAGTTTCTTGTGTACGTCTCATGTGCGTCTCATCTCTGTCTCATGATTGTGGTTTTTTGTGCCCCATACGTCTTATCTACGTCTCATTTGAGTGTCTCAGCTGTCTCAAAAATGTGTGTTTCTCATGTAGCCCTCGTGTCTCACCTGTGTGTCCGTATTTCTTGTCTTCAGATCATCGAGGAGCTCAGCGGCTCTTCGTACTGCGAGCCGGAATCCACGGGTTCCTCCTCTTTCCTGAAGAGTGAAAGACTGGATTCTTGCAGGGTAATAATAATAATAATAATAATAATAATAATAATAATAATATTTTTACTGATATGATTTGTTTATTTTAATTGTGTGTGCTGTCCCTGTCTGTCTGTAGTCGAGCTCAGTCCTCCACACTGACTCGGATGAGGAGATCATCTCCGCTCCTTCTTCTGCTCTCAGCAGCACCGAGATCAGTAATTATAAGGACAGAGGTATATTCATTTCACGCCTTTATAAACTTCACCATCCATCCATGTCCTTCAGAAGTATTCGAAGGAGTAAATGATGCTCTGGAAAATGACTTATACACTACATTGCCAAAAGTATGTGCACCCCTGACCATCACACCCGTACGTCCTTGGTGAACGTCTCGTTCCAGATTTATTCCCGCGGTGTTTGCTCCGCTCTTCTGCGAAGGCTTTCCACTAGATTTTAGGGCGTGGCCATGGGGATTAGTGTTTGTTCAGCTACGAGAGCGTTAGTGAGGTTGTGATGGTGAGGAGGCTGCAGTGGGGTTGAGGTCAGGGTTCTGTGCAGGACACTCCAGTTCTTCTACCTTCTTCATGGAGCTCGCACTTTTTGTGCACTTTTTTTTGTGCGTGCTGGAACGGTGTTTGGGTTCCTCTTATTTTGGGAAGCAGTGAAGGGAAATTG
>NC_071259.1:602791-612791 GCF_023375685.1 Ictalurus furcatus | reverse complement strand
TTTTAATGAAGTGCCTTAATTATTAATTGTTTTTTACCCTTTTTTAATGATGCATGGAGTCGTGATCGAAGTCCGTGTCAGTGTAGGATTTTCTCTGAATCGTCTGTGATATTTGATATAACGTAAGTTGTGTTTTTTAGGGTTTTTTTGTAAGATTTTGTGTAAAACTGATAACTGTGGTATGATGGTGAATCTATTCCTAATATTTGTATAATAAATAAAGCAGCGTTGGATAAAGAACGCTTTCTGTTCTGGTGATTTACTCTCTGTAATCTCTTTTAGACATGTTTAGTTTTAATTAGCGCGAGAGAGAACAAACGATTTTCCTAAATATTATCGAGCTAAGTTCTAAAACGAAACTAAAACTAGCTAGCTAACACAGGGAAAGTTCACAAATGTATTTTCACCTAACCCTAGTGTTAGCTATCTCACCAAGCAGCATGCTAGCCGTCACGTTAACTTCACTAGCACGAGCCAGGTTAGTGTAAAGGTCGGTGTTGAGGTTAATATCAGTCCGCTAGCTAGCTAGCGTCGGCTAAGTAACGTGGATCACTAAGCCCTAGCGTTCACTGAAACACCAGTTCATTGCTGGTGTATTCAGGGTGGGATTTATTGATCGTTGTACTGAAATCTTTTAGTGTTTATCTTCACCGGGATTCCCTGGTTTACTTTGTCAATCCTTGAAAATAAAAATATTGAACAGATGAAAAGCAAAACAAGAAAAAGCACAGCGAAGAAAGACAGATGTACGTAATAGATGTATGTGTGCGTAAACATTATAATGTTTGTGACTGTTGATGGTTTTATTCTTAGTGTAATATCGAACCTTTACTACAAATCACTTTAAGATTTGAAAAGTGTTGATGATGATGTTTATTATTATTATTATTATTATTAGTAGTAGTAGTAGTAGGGGTAGAACAGTAGTAGTATTAGGAGTATTGGGAATGGTAACAGCAGTAGTAATAGTAGTGGTAATGGTAGGAGGATTAGTACTAGGATGAGGAGTAGTACTGTAGTAGTAGCCAGAGGAGGAGGAGGAGGAGGAGGTGGTGGTGGAGAAGGAGGTGAAGGAGGTGGTGGTGATGGAGGAGGAGGAGTTGATGGTGGTGGAGGAGGAGGAGGTGGTGATGGAGGAGGAGGAGGAGGTGGAGGAGGAGGAGCAGTAGTATATCGTTCCTGAGCTACATGTAATATCACACTTTGGCCACAAGGAGGCGAAATTCTCCCAGGTAAAATTTCAAAGCAGTCGCAGGTAAACACTAGTGCACAATCCCAATCATTCCCTTACCCCCTACATGCGTACACTACATAGGGTGCTTCATACAGACTTCTCCTCGCTATCTAGTGCACTACATCTCCAGCAGGAGGCTGCGTTTTTCTTTTTGGCTCGAACCCAAATCCTGTGATTTCTTCCGGCTTTCCTCAGCGCGTTTGTCTGCGGCAGTTTTTAAAATAAATAAATAAACAACAGAAATCATTTAAAAGCTTTTTCTTTCTCCCGGTGTTCCTCAGGAGTCTTTATAAAGTGAGTGCGGCCTACATGTGACTGAGTGAAAGCGTGCTCGCTGTAAGGTGAGTGTTTGGTGAGAAATGTTTTCAATTGTAAATGAAGTTAGGTTGAAAAACACTCCGACTCCATCGGGCTCTGTCCCGAATCAGGAGTGAAGACGTGCACTAGATAGGGCGCGGGATCCGGGGTTGTTTCACAGCCTGTGTAGTGCACATGTGTAGGGGGTTGGAGTGAATTTGGAACGACGCAGTGTTCCCAAAACAGGAAAGGAGATGAAGGGAAGGAAAGGAAGGCTGAGTCGAACACTACAGGTGGGACGATGCAGGAGGAATATCCGCCGAGCTGAACTTTTCCACAAGAGTTTTCCTTCTCCTCATTTTTTTTACAATTTAATCCTAAACTCTAAACTGAATTCCTGTCCGAGTCTGGGGTTCCTGATGAATATCTGCGCCGCTGTGAGACCGGATCAGTGTCAGGTTTAAGGAGCTGAAACATTAAAGACTGCAGCAGGCAAGTGAAACATTTCTGCTTTACAAAGTAACGACGGTGTCCCAGCTTCCAGAGCCCGGAAACATTGTTTCATTTCAAACCGGAAACAGCAAACATCCCGGTTTATTTAATCCGCTTCAAACCCGGACTATCCGGAGCTTAAAAACACGCAGCGCGTTGTTGCTGTGCGGGATGTTGATTTACTTTTTATTTAATTCAAGTTAAAAAAAAAACTGGAGTTACAAATTTACTGTAAACAAAACAACAACAAAAAAGTTAAAACTGTAAAAAAATGTCCATTTCTTTCAAGTAACCTTTCTGAAAATGTTGTTTCAATCTTCAGTCAGTCAGAAGACCTTTTACACCGGGTGATTCATGACTCCTGTGAGGATTTGGGGGAAAGTGCGACATTTCAAACAAACAAATAAATAAATAAATAAATAAATAAATAAAAACACCATTAAATTACTGCGGGGTTAAAAATACAGCAATAATAATAACAGTAAGAGGAATAAGAACAGTAAGATGATGGAAAAGAGGTGAAGTCGGTATTAAACCCGACACTGTCTGAGGGGAAAGTAAACACAAGAAAACATTCTGTGCTGCTGTTTATAAATGTATATAAATTTAATAAAAATTTAATATTAAGGGTCTTTTTTTAATGTGTATATATAAATATATATGTATGATATAATTTCCGATTAAAAGTTTACCTCAGGAATATTTGGGTCAGTCAGTTCACCACCACAAAGAAGTACCTCAGAGACGAGGGATTTATTTATTTATTTATTTATTTATTTATTTATTTGTGCTATTGTTCTTAGCCATGTTCCAGACTTACTGCAGAATCCACCAAAATAAATAAAGGTTCTTTACAGTAGAACCTTCTCCTTACCACGAACCGTCCTTCGTTGTTCAGTCTGCTTGAGTTGAGCTGAATGCGGTGCTACGCTTCTGTGGAGATTAAAGAAGTTCTTTATGTTTCGTTAAAGGTTCTTCAGAGCAGCGTACCGGTTCTTCAAGGTCTCGTCCCTTCTCAGCAGGTTGAAGTGAACCCTGCTGTATGAGGTTCTTTGTGGGACTGGAAAAGGTTCACGCTTAAAAATGGAGCTCACAGTCAGAACCGAAAACACTTTTTTTTCAGCTGTAACTCGTACGTTCTTTACAGAACCGTTTAATCTGAAAATGGTTCTTCACAGCAGTGTCAAGTTCTCTAACAAAGAAAAAAAAACCCCTCAGTTATTGCTGTAAGGAAGGGCTGCAAGGAGAACCTTCTCACAAATCCAGTCCCACGAAGAACCGTATAGAGTAGGGTTCACTTCAAGCCGTTAAGAAGGGACGAGACCTTGAAGAACCAAAACACTGCTCTGAAGAACCTTTAGCAAAACATAAAGAACTCCTGTAATCTCCAGAGAACCGTCCAGCTCAACTCAAGAACCCTGTACAATGGGAAAAATGGTTCTTGACGAGAAGAAGCTTCTTTGAGAACCTTGTGGCACTGCTGTGAAGAACCATTTCTGGGCTCTCTGAGGCACTAGTGAGTGAATACGTGGTTCTGTAGAGACCGTGAGGGTGAAAGGGTTCTCCGACGGCGTCAGGCTGGAGGCGTTATTTTGTAAGAGCGGTGCCGATCAGGTTTGACCGCATGGGCTGATGATGAAGGCTGAAGGTTGTAAATCTGGAAAGTTCAGAACAGGTTTGAAATGAAATCATACGGTTCTCTTTGTTCTTCTCTTTTTGAGCGGTGATGACGTGAAGCATCAGATTTTAGTGTTCAGCGGGTTGTGTAAAGCGCTCGCGTTTAGACGTGTCCTTCGTTCGAGCACCTCAGGAGAACTTCAGGTCGCTACGCAGAGGTTCCTCAGAGCTCCAGGCTTTGTTGGAGTTCAACACAAGAACCTGCGAAGCTTTACAGTTCTCCTGATTTCTTCGCGTTTTCGCAGTTAAACAAACGTGAGCGCGGCTGCATCTACACGTGCAGGTTTAGTTATTGCCACGGAAACGTATCCAGCTGCTTCTGTTGTTCTTCTTCGTTGCGACCCGAGGATCCAGCTTCAAGCGGTTTTTGAGAAATGTTTGACTGTAAATGAAATTTTACACAGTTTACACGTGTTCACTCGCCCAGGACGTGTTTTTTACGGCCGAACGTAGCACAAAAACGTGACGAGGTTGAAGCTACGTGATGTTAGCTGTAGCCTCTTCTCACGCGCGTGAAACGGATTTTGTTGTTGTGAGGCGTTTAAATCCGAGTTTCGCTCTGACCTCCGTAACTCACCTCAGGGTTTGATATCTACACGCTGCACGTGTTCTCGACACGCACGCACACACACACACACACACACACACACACACGTGTTTGTTTTTCTTTAGCATCACTGATTTAGCTGGAACATGTGAAGCTCAGGATGTTTTAATAACACTGATGGTGCTCAGGTTGTGGTTTGTGAAAGATCTGAAGGTGTGAAGTTAAAGGTCCAGTGTGGAGTGGAACTCGGTGCAGAAGTCTCACACACACCGCGAGTGGATCTGTTGATAATGCAGGACGTGTTTATAAACGATAACGTGTCCTTGTGCTGAATATATAATTCTACTCTTCATATTATTACTGACACTGACACCACCACCAGGACTGCTCATACTTACCGAGTAATACTACATACCACTACTGATAATACTACTGATACTACTACTGATAATACTACTGATACTACTACTGATACCACTACTGATACTACTACTGATACCACTACTGATACTACTATTACTACTAATTATTATTATTATTATTATTATAAGAAGAAGAAGACTGATGACAATTATCATAACAGTGTGTGTGTCTGCGTGTGTGTGTCTGCGTGTGTGTGTCTGTGTGTGTGTGTCTGTGTGTGTGTCTGTGTGTGTCTGGGTGTGTGTGTGTGTCTGGGTGTGTGTGTGTGTCTGGGTCTGTCTGTGTGTCTGTCTGTGTGTCTGTCTGTGTGTCTGTCTGTGTGTCTGTCTGTGTGTCTGTCTGTGTGTCTGTCTGCGTGTATCTGTCCGTGTCTGCGTGTCCATGTCTGTGTGTCTGTCTGTGTGTGTCTCTGTCTGTCTGTGTCTGCGCGTGTGTGTGTGTGTGTGTGTGTGTGTGTGTGAGTGTGTGGTGCACTTCAGTGTTTGCAGAGCTGATTGTGTTCTTGAGTAGTGCATTGATTTTTCCCTCTGCACAAACTGGCCAAACCAGCATCACACACACACACACACACACACACACACACACACACACACACACATATATGTATATATATATATATATTACACACAGGGCTGTGTCTGTGTTGTAATCTATTTGTATGGAGGATTTAGCAGATGGGAACGTCTAGTTGTTTGTCACGTTTCACACATTTACGTCAGGACTTAGCTGGTGTTTGTTACGCAAAATTGTTTTCAAAAGAGTGTGTGTGTGTGTGTGTGTGTGTGTGTGTACTGTACATCTCCCTCACAAGGCCATTTTCTTCATTGATCGCTTTCTCATTACGGTGTAATGTGTATAGCGTTTCAGCGAGACGGAAACGGACATCGTACCCCCGAGTCGTGTTATTGCGGCTCACGTTAGACGTCACAAAAGTGTGAGTCGTGTTCATTTCTCTAAATTTCACGAGTTATAAAAGTAAACGATTTTAGAAGTCATTAAGACGAGGAAACGGTGTTTAATTGTCAGGTTCTTCCGTGTATGAAATTCCAGACCTGACATGCTTGGTTCTGATTGGCTGATCTAAAGTAGATAACTCCAATAGGTTATTGATGTTGTGCATCACCATGACGACCAGCATAGACAATGGTTTAGACCTGTATTAACCTGTAGTTGGTCAGCTCATACTAACCGGGACTGGTGAGAATGTTGTTATGGTGTGTGTGTGTGTGTGTGTGTGTGTGTGTGTGTGTGTGTGTGTGTGTGTGTGTGTGTGTGAGTCATAAAAGAAAAATTCTGAGCAGTGTTTTTTTTTCAGTAAATAAAAGTAAAACCAGCTTAACAGCTGAATTACAAGAAGCCTTTAAACAGAGAAACCTGATTGGTTGATTCCACCTGCTGTGGAGACGTCCCGAGATCAGCGTCTGGGTGTTTATTGTAAGAGTTTAACCTAACAAAAACCTAACCTTTACCTTTAACCGACCCTGACGAAAGGAAAATGAAAATGACAAAAAAAACTAAATGAAAATTCCACTGTTGGGGAAAAACAATAACCAGCTAGACGGGTGTTCACATTTTTATTATTTATTATTTATTTATTTATTTATTTATTTATTATCAGCAGTGATATTAATATTATTGATGTTGCATCTGAATAAAACGACACGTTATAATCCTCCCTGCGTTCCCGAGTACGTTCAGTTCTTTACGTCGTCTTATTTGAACTGTTCTGTATTCTGACCTCGTCCGACAAACGGGATTATGGGATGCACAAAAAGAGGAAAACGATATAAACGCGTTCGATTATATAACTAACCTCGTGTGCACAGCTGCAGGGATCTGCAGCACCTCTACACATAACTGCCATACGATCAGTGTTATTACGTCTGTTTTATTTTATATATATATATGACTTAAGTGTCTGTATAAAGTCCTTTGGTAAAGTGTGTGTGTGTGTGTGTGTGTGTGTGTGTGTGTGGAACGCAGTTCATGCTCCAATCCTGGAAACAGGTTGCTCAACCCCCAGGCCATAATAATTTGCATTGAATCTGCATTGCTCAAACACACACACACACACACACACACACACACACACACACACACACTCTCTCTCACTGTGTTAGCGAGGCTTTTATGTGCAGTTCACAATGAGAAGGCTTCTGTGCACGTAACAATAGCTTCTATCAGTGTTCTATCTCCTGACTGACGCTGTATTAATAATCCCCGCCGTGTCGCCGGGGTTCAGCGCCGTCCTCGCACGCATCTCCGCTTCAGACGGCGAGAACGCCGGCCTCGTTCACTTCACTCGGGTTTATTAAATCAATACCGGAGATTTATTCGTTATTTTGACGTGTCGGTGAAGAAGAGAAGCTTGGGAATCGCAGACGCGGTGGGAATCGGCACACACTCGTGCCCGTGCCACCCGAGCCGAGATGGACGCACAGACAGGAAGTGGAATGTTCTTGGTTTAAGCCAGTTTTACATATTTCATTATAAAGGCACTTCCCGGAGCTCAGCAGGCTCGTCGTGCGTCTCTGCGGACCTGCAGATCGAGGACGAGTTCATTATTAGCGGGAATGAATTTAAAAAGCTGAATAAAAGATGTGTAGTCCATCACAAACGGAATAAAGCAGCGAGTACCGTGATGCCGCGGAGGTTCCGGTACCGCTGTAACAGCGTTTTATTCCTCTTATAACGCAGCAGTTATCTTCACACTGTTTCATTCACACGTCGCTGCGTTTGATAACGTCGGAGGTAATATCGTGACGCAGGTTCGTTCCTGTTCTCGCTTACATTATAGCAGCTGTGAACACTCCTTCCCTCTTCAGCACGGCTGTATTCTCTCCCTCTCTCTCCAAGTTCATAGGACGCACACGAACCCAAAACAACCGCAGCTCGTTCCACGTGTTCCACAAAGCAGCGTAAACTCCTCTGTCCTGCAGACGTCTTAATGTTACCGTTTTACCTCTGACACTGGAGACTCCTTCCGTAAACCTTACACCAACACATTTCTGTTTACAGTAAACGTCACCGATTACACGCGCTTCTTAATCCGTTTACATCCCTGCGAATGAGCTGTTACTATGGAAACCGTAGCAACTGACCGTGTTAATATAAATCTCTTAGTAACGTGAGGTAAGCTAGTGTGGTAACTTGCTGTAGCGGTTAATTACCGGGTTTTCTGCGCAGTTACTCGTTCACTGCTAGTCACGTGATCATTTCCTTAACAACTTTATTAGTTACTTGCGTCTCTAGTTAATTACTCTTACACTTAATAACTAGCTTTGTGTTTGTTTATTTACTCACTTATTGTTTTTGTATTACTTTCTTTCTTAGTTACTTTATTTACTGCAGTTACGTAACCTGCTTTCAGTTAGATACTCGAGAAATTAATGTTTGTTTATTTATTTATTTATTTATTTATTTATTTACTTGGCTCGGGTATTTATTACCTTTTTAAGATCATTTAATATCGTGTATGTTGCTTGTTTCTGTGCTTCCTGAATTCATTCCCAGTTATTAGCGCCGTTATTTCCTTTCCCAGTTGGTTACTCGCTTGTTTGTTTAATTATTCAGATAATGGACCTTCCTGATTACGTCATTACTTTATTACCTGATTGGATAGTTGTCACTTGTCTCTTTATTGATGCTGAAAAGAAACCGGATCGTTTCAGCAACCGAGAAGTTCAGCACGCAGCTGAAACACAAGACGATCGGATATCGGGAGATTCAGTACGTTTACACGGACGACGATAATCCGACATGAACCCGATTAAGACGATACTCTGATTAAGACACTCGCATTTAAACGAGGACCTTAATCCGATTAAAGTCATACTCGAAGTGAACACAAATGGAATGAAGACGTGTGGAGTACTCCTGTTTTAGTCGCGTTATCGACGTGCGTTACAGACATGTACACACCTTAATCACACTATTAACGTCGTGTGAGAGTTTTCACCGCATTGTGCGACAGGACACGTACACACACGGCAGCGCTCAACCGTTTAGCGGCAAACGAGAGAGCACGGCTGCGTCCCTAACCGTGTTCTTATATACTAAATAATACATGTATTTCAGCTACTATATAGACGGTAAGTACGCGGTTTGGGACGCAGCCCACGGCTTCAAGCAGCCGTCTATTGGCACGTACAGCACGACTAATAATTAAGCACACTTGACGCTTTCATAACAAAAATAAAACTGTATACGGTTCCATAACGAAGACCAACTGTACGTCGATACGTGAAACTCTGGAGGGACGTCGGACGGCGTGGCGCGGTGACGTAATGACGTGTGACGTTAATCCATCTCTGTTCTATAACACGTAAAACAGGAACGTGAGAGGAGTATTCTAAAAGTGACTCATGTAAACACCTTAATCAGAATATAATGCGTCTTATTCAGAATACGGTCAGTAATTGCTGATCGTGTAAACGTAGTCAGTCAGTAAAATGGAGAACAGAAGGGAAAAAGGGCAGAACACCGGAGAGACGAAACAGAACGAATCCTAGCGACAGCAAACTTGAAGTCTGGGGTTTATTCCACACGACTTAGCACGCCTCAATAATGCAAGTTGTAGACTGGTGCAGGAGAAACATCTGCTCATGAGTCAGAAAACAGGGTGTGGTGTGGGATTGTGGATCGGACTGGATCGGACTGGATCGGATTGTTAAGTCTTGACGGAATCACAGAGCGTGGCGGTGAAGGATGACCGTAAACCTTTGTGACTGCGTGCGCAGGTGAAGTTGACACACAGTTTCAGGTGTTTTAAAGTGAAGCAGCTCGGATTCGTGTTAACCCTCGCCTGTCCGCCGCTGGCTCCGGTCCAACACGCTGCTCCTTCAGGTGAGGAGTGCTGGGTTCGTGTTTAACACGCGCTGATAAAGGTGAAGCGTTCACACAGAATTGCCACAGGTTTTTATTGTGTGAGTAAAGTTCAGTGTGTGATTTGGCAGTGATTCATTATTTATACAGAAACAGATAGTATAACAAGGAGAAGTTAAACCGGCCGATTCTCCTGCATGTGGTCGCTAGTGACCGTCGCCACGGTTACTGAGACCTGACTGGCAGGTGACATCGTGACTTTCCTCTGTAGTTACTTGCCTCGTGTGTGTGTGTGTGTGTGTGTGTGTGTGTGTGTGTGTGTGTGTGTGGGAACTTTGTAACTGGACAGTCTACTCCATTATTTTATGACTTGCCTGTCTGCTTTGTTACTCTGTAACCTGTGACTCTGAGACTCTTTGACTCTGTAACATGTGACTCTTTGACTCTGAGACTCTTTGACTCTTTGAATCTGAGACTCTGTGACTCTTTGACTCTGAGACTCTTTG
>NC_071259.1:590291-600291 GCF_023375685.1 Ictalurus furcatus | reverse complement strand
ATTCGGGTAGGACATGTTCCCCTCACAGCTGGCCAGGTTCGCTGTTTTTAGTGCCAAGGTTTATACAGATGGGTCGAATTATATTTCTCAGACGTCATTCTTCACCAAATAAGTGTGCTCTTGTTGACTGGAAGCAGGGTAGACGACGTGCGTCGTGATGAACGTGAAGACCTCGGCGTAGTATAAAATAAACCGTTCTTTACTGATAATCGATTGACGTGTCGCTGCTACCAAGCAGCTTTATGGACTCGGCTCGAACCGGGTCAAGATCCCTTAGAACCGAGGTCTGTCATACATCTGACGTGTTCCTCTTGTCTCTCAGGTACAGTGATGGCGACCCAAGTGGAGCTCGAGCCTGGAATGATGAGCGGCCGTCTGCGTTTGAGTCCTCTGACTGACTCGAGTAATAAAACCCTCATGGAGGATTCATCCATCATCGGTTCAGACCCCAAGAAACCAGTCCCAGGCCCCAAACCGAGACTCACCCCAAAACCTTTTGCTGTGCAGAGAAATACCACGATACGACCCATTGTTGCTCCCAAACCTCAGCCCAAACCCAAACCGGAGTCGCTGACCAAACCAGAGCCACCAGGCAAACCCAAGTCAAGAACTAAATCAACTTCTGGGCCAGACAGCACACCAGACACTCCAACACTTACATCAGAACCTTCTCCTCCTTCTAATGATCCTGGTAAACTCAAGCCGACTGAGACAGCAGGCGTGGTACGAAGAACAAGTATGGGACCTTCAGCGTCTCAGTCCAGGCCTACAGAATGGTCATCTCGACCCAAATCTGGTGGTTCTATCACTCGGGCAAAATCCATGGGCTTCCTCAGTAGTGTTGGTTTGGAAGAGGATGTGGGTAAAGAGCGCGACGAGGTCGTGCGTCGTCCTCAGGAGACCAGAAGCTCCAGGCCGAGACCCGTGTCGGCTATTTTCCTGCCAGACCCCGCTGCATCTCCCACCGCACCTTCCGCACCACTCCCTGTGGACAGGCGGCCGCTTTCGAATGATCTCACCGCCAAATTCGAGCCCTTCGCACAAAGGCAAGCTTCAACAGGGGAGAGCAAGGAGAACACGCCGGAGAGCCCTGCCCCAGAAGACGGTGTTCGGAAGAGAGAGCCTTTGGATGCGAAGCCTTTAGAAAGAGCAGGAAGTGGTATAAAGAGGAGGATTAGTCTTCTTATGGACTCGTCTTCGTCCGCGGTTTCGGTTCCTGTCACGCGAGGTGCCGAGCCTCGTTCTCCAGTGCCACCCATCGCAGAAACTGATGGCGGTGTCGGAGTGAAACAGCGAATCAAAGAACTGACCGAGGATTTCTCCACCGCGCCGACTCCACTCCAGAAGCCACAGTTTAAGCCCCGCCCACTTCCAACGGATATAACGAAACGGTAAGCGTTTTCTTCGACTTGAACCTACAGCGCTAAGGAAACTCAGCCGGTGTTTATGTACGCAGATGATCTTCAGGTGACTGCGACTGGCATCTTGTCTAGCATGTAGCGTGTTTGGGATTAACCGCTTGAGGAACACGCGTGATGCTCTGACATACGACACCGCAGCTCCTTTCTCTTTCTGTTCTGCCGTACTGCGTGTTTACTTTTAGTTTTAGTTATTTATTGTTTTTAGTTTTTAAAAGGGTTGTTGTTGTTTAATCAATGTAACAATTGAGATCACTGACAAGTTGCTGTGGTAGAAGAGCGCATACTTCATACTTCTTATCCGTTTATAGTTACGTGGCATGTTATTCAAGTTCCCGTTTTCACTTATGTCACAGCAGCGATACAATGGTTACTATAGAAACCATAACGTATTAGAACGTGTGCGCTAGAGAATTCATCAACAACACCTGACCAATCGCAGTCCAGAATTCAACAGCGCTGTGGTATAACGGCGAGATTTACCCACAGACATCACGCTCGCCGTTTACTCGGACATGTCGGACCTATGGGATTAACGCTAGCTGACGTTCAATGTTGATTCGTTCACAGCTTTGCGTCGGACGCAGAGAGCACGAGCTCCAGCGAGATGAAAAGCGTCCAGGAAGGAGTCGAGGAACTCGGCAAAAAGGTGAGAGAATTTACTCCATCAGCAACACGTCAAATCCAGAAAAAACTTTATGCTGGAGTCTAGAAACTACAAAGGGTTCGATAGACAAAAGCAAAAAGTTTTCCTTTTTATGAATGAAAACGAATCCTGAAGCTTGCTTTTCTAGGTTTTAAACCGGAGCTACAAAGGCTAAAATCGCTAACACATTCTGGAAGCCTCCAGTTTAGCATTGTTCCTCAAAAGCCATTGTTCAGCAGATCAACACTGGAATTCTATAAAAACGGCGGAATTCGTTTCTAGTCTACATTAGAAATATAAAATACGTCAGTCGGACTGGTTCGACATGAGCGTAAAGATGCTAACGTGAAGGCTCCAAGTGACCGTTGCTCGTTAGCCTCGTATCCTCGGTACGAAACGAAACCCGTCTCGGCTGGTCAACCGCGTTCGGTGTAAACAGGAAACGGTGGAGATTTTGTTGTTGATGTGCGTCTCGTTTTAGATAAAAGCGTCCGTCGAATGAACAAATACAGATTACACGAACGCTCGGCAGCAGCAATCTGTTAAACCGCCGTGTTTAACGCTATCAGAACCGCGCCGTAGAGATTACAGTGACTCGCTGACTGATACGGCTTGAAGGTCGGCGCGAATGATAACGCTGCTATTATGATATTCTCAGCAGGTCAGCGTACACCGATCGAGAAACCAGACCTCACAGCCAGAATGATCTGTGATACGGAATCGTCTCTCATCAGTTCACCGTATTTCAATAGCGATCAGATTTTTCCCAATTAATTATCTGATCATGGTGCTGGACCATTTGTTACTGTAAACTGGGGGGGAGGAGCCGCTCGATATGTCCCGCCCTGACTTCCTGTATTTTTGGAAATTCCGTCAACACATCGAATTTCAATGCTAACATTAAATGCAGCGTCAAGAACAATTCTGATGAACTTTATAGGTGTTAAATCTGCTGCTCTTCATTGCACTTCACTGATCTGAACATATCTTTATACGGAATATTTTCAAAACGAATTGAGGGAGAAATAAGGGGGAAACATGTCCTACAGGCAGGTGGGTATGTCCTACAGGCAGGTGGGTATGTCCTACAGGCAGGTGGGTATGTCCTACAGGGAGGTGGGTATGCCCTACAGGCAGGTGGGTATGTCCTACAGGGAGGTGGGTGTGTCCTACAGGCAGGTGGGTGTGTCCTACAGGCAGGTGGGTATGTCCTACAGGCAGGTGGGTATGTCCTACAGGCAGGTGGGTATGTCCTACAGGGAGGTGGGTATGCCCTACAGGCAGGTGGGTATGTCCTACAGGCAGGTGGGTATGTCCTACAGGCAGGTGGGTATGTCCTACAGGGAGGTGGGTATGCCCTACAGGCAGGTGGGTATGTCCTACAGGGAGGTGGGTATGTCCTACAGGGAGGTGGGTATGTCCTACAGGGAGGTGGGTATGTCCTACAGGGAGGTGGGTGTGTCCTACAGGCAGGTGGGTATGTCCTACAGGCAGGTGGGTATGTCCTACAAGGAGGTGGGTTTGTCCTACAGGCAGGTGGGTATGTCCTACAGGGAGGTGGGTGTGTCCTACAGGCAGGTGGGTGTGTCCTACAGGCAGGTGGGTATGTCCTACAAGGAGGTGGGTTTGTCCTACAGGCAGGTGGGTATGTCCTACAGGGAGGTGGGTATGTCCTACAGGGAGGTGGGTATGTCCTACAGGCAGGTGGGTATGTCCTACAAGGAGGTGGGTATGTCCTACAAGGAGGTGGGTATGTCCTACAGGGAGTTGGGTATGTCCTACAGGGAGTTGGGTATGTCCTACAGGGAGGTGGGTATGTCCTACAGGGAGGTGGGTATGTCCTACAGGCAGGTGGGAATGTCCTACAGCGAGGTGCGCATGTCCTACAGGGAGGTGGGTATGTCCTACAGGGAGGTGGGTGTGTCCTACAGGGAGGTGGGTGTGTCCTACAGGCAGGTGGGTGTGTCCTACAGGCAGGTGGGTGTGTCCTACAGGCAGGTGGGTGTGTTCTACAGGGAGGCGGGTGTGTCCTACAGGGAGGCGGGTATGTCCTACAGGGAGGCGGGTATGTCCTACCGGGAGGCGGGTGTGTCCTACCGGGAGGCGGGTGTGTCCTACCGGGAGGCGGGTGTGTCCTACCGGGAGGCGGGTGTCTCCTACCGGGAGGCGGGTATGTCCTACAGGCAGGTGGGTATGTCCTACAGGCAGGTGGGTATGTCCTACAGGCAGGTGGGTATGTCCTACAGGGAGGTGGGTGTGTCCTACAAGGAGGTGGGTATGTCCTACAGGGAGGTGGGTATGTCCTACAGGGAGGTGGGTGTGTTCTACAGGGAGGTGGGTGTGTCCTACAGGCAGGTGGGTGTGTCCTACAAAGAGGTGGGTATGTCCTACAGGGAGGTGGGTATGTCCTACAGGGAGGTGGGTATGTTCTACAGGGAGGTGGGTATGTCCTACAGGCAGGTGGGTATGTCCTACAGGCAGGTGGGTATGTCCTACAGGCAGGTGGGTATGTCCTACAGGCAGGTGGGTGTGTCCTACAAGGAGGTGGGTATGTCCTACCGGGAGGTGGGTATGTCCTACAGGGAGGTGGGTGTGTCCTACAAGGAGGTGGGTATGTCCTACAGGCAGGTGGGTATGTCCTACAGGCAGGTGGGTATGTCCTACCGGGAGGTGGGTATGTCCTACAGGGAGGTGGGTGTGTCCTACAAGGAGGTGGGTATGTCCTACAGGGAGGTGGGTGTGTTCTACAGGGAGGTGGGTGTGTCCTACAGGCAGGTGGGTGTGTCCTACAAGGAGGTGGGTATGTCCTACCGGGAGGTGGGTATGTCCTACCGGGAGGTGGGTGTGTCCTACAAGGAGGTGGGTATGTCCTACAGGCAGGTGGGTATGTCCTACAGGCAGGTGGGTATGTCCTACAGGCAGGTGGGTATGTCCTACCGGGAGGTGGGTATTAAGTCTAAATAGTTGTACTTGAAGAAAACTGTTGAGTGAGAATGACTGGATTATTATTTCTCTCAGTTTTATAATAGGATTTATAATTTTAATAGGAACAGTGTCTACACAATAAAACATGACTATAAAGTTAATAAATGCGAGCAGTCTGAAGGTTTGTGTTTTCTGAAGGCTCGTTTAATGTGTGTTCTTCTGAACGTTTAGCCTTGTGAAGCAGGACCGTAGTTTGCATACTCTTGACCTTTTAATTTCCATGTTGTTTTCCTTTCTCTCTCTCTCTCTCTCTCTCTCTCTCTCTCTCTCGTGCCGAGAAGTCATATTTTCCATTCCCAAACAAACTTTTCTGTAGTAGTCTGTTCACAATCTCCTCCATCATCCATTTAAATCTGGGTTTTACTATTTATAGTTGCAGAACAATTTTCCCAGAAACTTCTCCCAATGCAGTAGAGTCTTGACCTGAAACAGCCAGCCATAACTGACCTCACTCCTGGCTGGAGCTTGTATTTTAAAGAAGAAGAAGAAAAAAGCCAGCCGGTGAGGGTTGAGGGAGCAGGTGGGGAAACAAAAAGAAATACAAACGGGTGGGACTAATTTGGAAAAAAGGCAGCATTGATGTCACAGAGGTGTGGTGCACGACAGGTGTGTAACCCGAGCTGAGTTGAGTCATATTTTGGAGAAGACCAACCAAAAAAAAAAATAGTCTGGTGAAGGTCAACCCGAGAGAGACACGATAGAGGCTTTGATTGAGCAGCTTTACGAGCTGGAACTAAGTACACACAGATCTCTCTTTCACTCCCGTATCTCACACAAGCAACAAAGCTAATGATTTTTGTGTTTCTTTCGTTTGTTTTTTTTGTTCTGACTTTGATCCTCTTTACGTTAATGATCACCCGATGAGTATTCTCATTTGAATGCTCTTTTCCATAGTTCTGCAGTTTGGCAGTGCTTCATTTTAATAAAAGGACATGTTGGTTTGACCGTGAGGTTCATGGTCGTGTTGAGGCCTGTCCAGAATTCTCTGCTCTCGTGAGACAATGTACGAACTTGGAACCTAGAAGGAGATCAGAACCTAAAGATCAGAATTTTTGTTGAAATAACTCAAAGCCCAAGGATGTTCGTTCTAGCGATATGAACTGAATTTGATCTGTATTACGACTCCTTACCAATTTAAAACCTTTTGATTTATTTTTTGTTCAGTTTTTAGGACAGTTCTTACCTGAACTTCTCTCCGCCACTTCTGGGTCCATTTGCAAGACCCTTAACCCTCAGCTGCTCAGTTGTATAAATGAGAGAAATGCAAACGTAAATATTTTCTCCAGCTGTCTCTTTATTCTCTGGTGTTATCGACGTTTATGCTATCGAACTGAAGAGAGAGCACTTGTGCAGCTTGAGACAATGCGCGCTCACCACCTGTGCTGTAGAGAACTATAATTATACCTGAAGCCTGCCACCGTTACTTGTGTAATGATTATAATTTTAGAGTTCCACTTGAGATTCTTGCTCATTACAGGAGAGGAGAGCAAGCCAAGGAAGCTCCAGTGGCTGTTATTATCTGTGTGTATATATGTATTAAGATATGACTCTGAAAATGAATATTTTCTTTCAGTCCAAGGACCTCCCTTCAACCGGGCAGACAAAACCACAGGAAGATCAGGACTTGCCTGCTAACGGGACTGGCGGTGTTCAGACTGTGAGAGCATCACTTTTTGAGAATGTGGTGGAGAAACACAGCGTCCAAATGATTGAGGATGCTCACTCTGGTTTGGCGAAGCACACACCCAGACGCAGCCTCTCTCTTCGGACTAAAGGAAGCAGTTTAGTCAATATTCTGGACGACGAAGATGACCGGTCTCTGGTCAAGGCTACGTACCAGAAGTCGGTGTCTCCTTCCAGTCCAAAGCGCATCGATCATGTTTTTGACATGGTGGCTGCGGTTGAGGAGAGTCGTGCGGTTAGCGAAAACATTCCGGGTGCCCATCTGGAAGAAAAGGCTCTCACACTTCGAAGGTCCAGTGGAGGGGAAAGGCTGCAACAACCCTCTTTGAATGATGGGATTCCAGGAGATGAGGAGAACAGCTTCACGGTGGGGTCCAGTAACGTGTTTAAAGACAAAGACAGACAATCGACTGGTCCTGCCGTGGAGAAGAGTAATACCCGTTACCTCCGAGTGGGAGCGCTGCCAAAATGGGAAGAGACTTTTGTTGATAAAGAAACAGAGCTGGAAATGGCAAAGCAAAGGGAGATGGTGAGAAAGATGGAGGAAGAGATCCAGAGGCAGATGGAGATCCACAGGGCTGCGAAAGCGGACATCGAAGATGATGAGCTGGAAAATGAGACCGAGATGGAAATAGAAAATGCTGCAGCTCTCAGGCAGCCGAAGGTACCAGAAACTGAGGATCTGCAAATGACCAGGCCGAGAGCGACTTATTTCGCTCTTACAGGTCAGATGAACGAGACTGTACACCAGAGAGCAGGAATAGACCAGGAAGAGATGTTTAGGAATGAGACGAGAGGAATCGCTGAAGACCGAGGTAAGCCAGGTGTGGCATTCGAGGACTTCTCTGTGAAAGTAGGGCGAAGGAGTTTTAAGAGTCCAGTGCCGTCGATAAGAAGGAACCCCTCCTTGCAACCTTCCTTTAGGAAAAATTCACCAGAAGGACTTCAGATCAGTGAGGGTAGAGACGGGGCACCTTGGTACAGAGAACAAGAAAAAGAGAAGGAATATCAGAGAGCAATGGAGCTAGAGTTGGAGAGACAGAAAGCAGCAGAGTATGAGAAGATGAAGGAGCTCGAACGGCAGAGAGAGTTGGAGAAAGAAAAAGAGAGGCAGCAAGAGTTGGAAAGACAGAGGGAGAGACAGAAAGAGATGGAACGACAGAGAGAGTTGGAGAGGCTAAAGGAAATTGAAAGACAGAAACAATTAGAAAAGGAACGTCAAAACCTGATCGAGTACGAAAGGAGAAAGGCAGCCGAGAGAGAGCTTGAGCAACAGAGGGAGGTTGAGAGGCAACAGAGGGAGGTCGAGAGGCAACGGCAGAAGGAATTAGAGAGGGAGAAGGAGAGATTGCTAGAGGAGGAAAAGATGAAACTGAGGGAGTATGAGAGACAGCAGGAGATGGAGCGAGAAAGGAAAAGACAATTGGAGTTGGAGAGGCTGCGAGAGATCGAAAGACAAAAACAAAGGGAGCTCGAGCGGCAGAGAGAGCTCGAGCGGCAGAGAGAGCTCGAGCGGCAGAGAGAGCTCGAGCGGCAGAGAGAACTCGAGCGGCAGAGAGAACTCGAGCGGCAGAGAGAGCTCGAGAGGCAGAGAGAACTTGAGCGGCAGGCAGAACAGGAACGACAGAAAGAGACTGAGAGACAGAAACAACTAGAGGAGATGGAGAAACAGAAACAACTAGAGGAGATGGAGAGATGGATGCAGTCAGACAGACAGAAAGCACTGGAAAGGGAGAAACGGAGAGAGATGGAAGATCTCAAGAAGATCCAGGATCTTGAGAAACGTCAGCTTCTTGAGTTCCAGCTTCAGAAAGAGAGCGAACGGGAGAAACAAGCCACGAGGAAGAAGCAGGAAAGAGTGGATGAAGGGCAGAGAGAAGCTGAACAGGGAAAGCGAACTGCAGAATCTCCTCTGCGGCCCAAAGTACTGGACCTGGACACCGTTTCTCTAGGGGATCGGTTTGGTACGAGTTTGGGCAGTGATCAGAGCCAAACGCCCAGATGGAGGCAGCCTTCAAATCGTGATGAAGAAGCTTACAAGCCATCCATTTTGGATGTTGACTCCTTCAAGAACCAAACACAACCTGGAGTTTCTGTGGATTCGTTTGGAATGCCTGCATTCTCAAGTCTGGATTCGGTTAGAGCCAAACCGATGACTCCAACCAGTGGAGCCAAATCACTGTCTCCAATTCATCCTCAGTCCTTGTTGCAGAACCTCCAAAGAGACGCCTCTCTTCATTCTCAGCTGCAGGCTCCTTTTCAGTCTACCCTCTCAGAACAAGCAAGACTTCCATCACCACTTCAGCCCCAGATTCTGAACCAACCAGAGCTTCAAGCCTTTGCCTCAGAAAGACCTAAACCCCAAACACAATCACAGTCCTTCACCCCAGACTGGACCCATAATGAGCACCAATTTGACATGTGGGGAGGTTCACAGAGGGAAGTAGCTGTGGATGAACCTTTGTGGTTGTCTTCAACAGAAAGTTCCAGAAGGCCTATTAGTGCCAGACCGTCCAGTCTGGAGCAACTACTCCAACGGCAGGACGAACGAATTACAGGGCCCGTTTTGAGCCCGGCTTTACCTCCTTCACTGACACCAACTTTGACTCCAGTTCAGTCTCCTGGCCTCATACCTCCAGTGGTTCCTGTCCAGATGCCTACAGTCAGCACTGCAACTTCCCCAGGACAGATTTTGAGCTTGGAGAGAATTTTGAACCCAGATAGTCTTTTTGCTGGTAGTAGGAAGGAAAACCAGACTGCCTTTACTCCACTGGTACCCGAACCTATTTGGAGCCCAAACTGGGAGCTGGCATCCCAGGAACCCAGCCAGATGCAACACAGGATCACAAGGTCCCAGGTGAGTGAGAACTTACATAACCTCCTGCGTGATTGAGTGAGTGGGAGGCAACTGGCGTCCCAGGGTCATCAAGGCCAGATATTAAGTTTAGCGTACTTCATGTTAGCTAGCTTGTTAGCAATCGTAGCTGCCCGTTTCAGTCACACGGTTTACCGTAATTGCTAGCCAATTACTAGCTAATTTATAGCTGGTTTGGGATGTACTACATAAGATTTGATATTTTATGCCAAGCTTTTTCGTGTGAAATGAATATAATTTCGTGTGTGTGTGTGATTGTCTAGGAGCAGTCACGAATGCGATCGAGAAGCATTAACCAGAGACCTGCTCCCGCAGAGACCTCTGTAGACGGGCCGTTAGCTCGACTCAGGAGCCGCAGTGCACACCGAGACAAAAGACAAGAAAGCTGGGTGA
>NC_071259.1:555291-587791 GCF_023375685.1 Ictalurus furcatus | reverse complement strand
GAGCTGCCGGGTCGGAGAGACTCGGGTCCGAGACTGAGCTGCCGGGTCGGAGAGACTCGGGTCTCTCTGAATAAAAGCGTCAGCTGCATGAGCTCAACGTAAACGTAGCACAGATCTCTCTACAGCCTTTAACCTGTTCTACACGGAGCAGAATCATTTCCTCCACCTGAAGACTCTCCTTAGACATCTGCAGTGTTTAGTCTGTTTGGATGAACCCCTGGAGTCCTGGAGTGTTCTCCAGCTCTGTTCGGTTCCTTAGACCGAACACATCCATCACTCTTCTATGTGAACACCGTTTTGGTACTGAGTCGACTCTGAATCGACTCGCCTGACCTGAAGTGAATAAATCATGCCGTGTGTTCCAAAGTACACTGAATGTGACGCACTAAATATTATAAAATCATTTACTCTGGAATTATTGAATCATTTCTCTTCTTCAGCACTGGCTTTGTAGTGTGTGTGTGTGTGTGTGTGTGTGTGTGTGTATTGTAGTGTAGTGTGTGCATACTGTGTGTGTGTATATTGTGTGTGCTTATTGTGTTGTGTGTGTGTGTGTGTGCATACTGTGTGTGTATAGTGTCGTGTGTACTGTGCGTGCATATTGTTTGTATAAAGTGTGTGCTTACTGTATGTGTAGTGTGTGTGTATAGTGTGTGAGAGTGCAGGAGGAATATAAATGAATGCAGTAAGGTGTGTGTGTGTTTAGTGTGTGTATAAAGTGTGTATTGATTGTGTGTGCGTTTTGTGTTGTGTGTGAGTGTATATAGTGTGTAATTGTGTGAGTGTGTAGGTGTGAATTGGTGTGAGAGTGCAGGAGGGATATAAATACAGTAAGGTGGGGGTGTGTGTGTGTGTGTGTGTGTGTGTGTGTGTGTGTGTGTGTGTGTGTGTGTAGTGAGCCTGATGGCTGGCCTGAGGTGTTTGTGGTTTAGTGTGAAGATAAAGATTGAGACAAAACCCAAAAATACAAGAGTTTAGCTGTTTTTCTGCCTTTCCATCTCTGACCTGAGTCACAGTTAGACGTGGACCCAGACGTGGACCTGGACTCAGAGATGGACTTGGAGTTAGAGATAGAGTTAGCCGTGTAGGCGTCCACATGTGTGGTCTGTGTGAGAGGAAGTCTCGTCTTGCTTCTTCCTCTCTCTCTCTCTGTCTCTCTCTGTGTGTAACTGGTACGGGGCGAGTCATGATCAGATCACTCAGCAGTGCTTTTATAAGCAGGAACGCAGCTCGTACAGAGCCGTAACTGACTGAGAGAGCTGCTGATAAACGAGTGGAAAACAGAGAGAGAGATAGAGATGGCCTGCTTTCACTGTCCATCCTGCTGCTGGCCTTTACAGTGGATCTGGGTGAGTGTAAAAACTCTCTCTCTTTCTCTCTCTCTCTCTCTCTCTCTCTCTCTCTCGCTCTCTCTCTCTCTCTTTGTGTCTCTCTCTCACTCTCTCTTTGTCTCTCTCTCTTTGTCTCTCTCTCACTCTCTTCTTGTCTCTCTCTCTCTTTGTCTCTCTCTCTTTCTCTCTCTCTCTCTCTCTCTCTCACTCTCTTCTTGTCTCTCTCTTTCTCACTCTCTCTCTTTCTCACTCTCTCTCTCTCTCTCTCTCTCTCTCTCTCTCTCTCTCTCTAGTTTCTGTGTTTAGCTGTTTGCTAGCACGCTAGTTCATATATAACTTGTGGTTTAGCATGTCTAACCCAATTCTAGAAATGTGTGAAAATTAGCACCCCCCCTCCCTTGGCGTGAAGTGGTACAGCAACAGTTTCGTTTATTCTGCATCGTGCCTCGCGTTCAGCGTTGTGCCCGCAGATTTACGAGCTCAGCTTTGTGTAGACTCGACGTGAACGCGAAATCGAAATGTCGATCAGTTTCTTCTCGCAAAGCCATAGCCGAACTCTCGGAGCCGTTAGCTCCCTAGCGCTTGCTTGGAATTACACGAAATGATCCTCAGCCCGGAGACGTGCCGTAGTCGTACTCGTCACTCGGACAGAAGTTTCTTCGTGGAGGTTTTGATCGATTTCTTGTTTTGTCGAAAGGAGAAGCGACAGGGTGAGGAGTTTAGCTCTGATGGCGTCATCTACAGAAGCCGAGCCGATGATCTAAAACCTCTCGGCTTCCTGTAAGGGGTTTATTAGCGTCGAGGGAACCGCGCACCGGCAGCGTGACTCATTACCAGGATGTGTGATGCGTCTTTCCATCACCGATTCATCATCACGCTTGTGTTTCTGCACTTTCACCTACCAACGTCATCGTCACGTCCATGATCGGAACGTCCCCGTGTTTTAGTCCTCCTACGCCACGGGGACTCGGCGGTCGCTGTGGAAACGATAAGGTACTAGAGCAGGGGTGTCCAATCTTATCCGGAAAGGGAAAGTTCCGGTGTGGTGCAGGTGTTCATTCCAATCAAGCAGGAGCCGCACCTGATTCCACCTGTTCAATCAGCTGATCTCGGCTTTCGGTAGACTCGGGTGTGGATTCTGCACCACACCGGCCCGGGCCCGTTCCGGATAAGACTGACACCCCTGGTCTAGAAGATGGACGTGGACGTTTCGGAAGCCGAGTAATCGTGGCGTCGTGTTCAGTGTGGAGGTGTGAAGTGGGCGATAAAGGAAGCGCGTTTATTTCCTGTGTGGTCTGAGCCGAGCTCATACAGAGGAACCAGTGGAATTCATCTTACCTTTCTCTTCCTGTTGTGACTTCCACTTCCTCACACTGATGTTCAGGACGCTGGCGTTACGGTTAGTCGCCAAACCAAAGCGTAGCTACACCTTCATCTGATGGCGTGATATCAGCGCTGAAACTGACGCGTCCGTCACCGAGCTCCGATCGCACCGAGTAGTGTAACGTGCACAGTAACCGCGAACAGGAAATGAACACGGCCGAGTAGCTCCGTACGGCCCAGTTCCTTTTACTCCATCGGTATAAAGTATAAAGTGAGCACAAAACGCAGTTACGTTTATTTCCCCACCCCCAAGAAAAGACTTTAAAAAGTACAAGGACATTAGCGTCTAGTATTCTAACTGATTTCTCCTCTCACTATTCCGGTTTAAAATCTCTTAATAACCCTGACTCCGTGCGCAGTTCGTGCCGTTGCCGTGTTGGA
Source organism: Ictalurus furcatus (assembly GCF_023375685.1). Classification (NCBI taxonomy): domain Eukaryota; kingdom Metazoa; phylum Chordata; class Actinopteri; order Siluriformes; family Ictaluridae; genus Ictalurus; species Ictalurus furcatus. The sequence goes on along the minus strand of NC_071259.1, from coordinate 584,696 downwards.
CAGAGGAATACCTCTTTACTGTTTCCTGAGTTTGTTTTTATTTATTTTTTAAACACGGAGTTGAACGTCACGGGCTCAAAGACGGGAATTCAGCAACGACCGCAGACACCGATATAAAAACGAGACGGTCTGACGAAGTCAAATTCCTGCCCAGTATTAATTAAAAAGAAGAACAGGTGAATAACCGCGGTGTCCGGAGGCGAGTCAGTAACGCACCTGCGCTTAAAAATCCAAAATACTGAGGGGGCCAATATTTCAAAGCGTCCGCTCTAACTGTACGGCGCATGTTTAACGTCATGTAGTGTGTATCGCTTACTGTTGCTTTGAGTGGAAGGTTATAAATTTTATATATTTATTTTATATGCGTTGAAAATGAGCCAATGCTGAAGCAGTGTATTTATTTATTTATTTAGTTATTTATTTATTAATTATTTAAATTTTATATGGTGTGTGAGTGTGAGAGAGAGAGAGAGAGAAATGTGTGTTCCAGCAGGGGGCGCTGTCTTTTATTAGTAGTTTTATTTGCTATATGAAAGCAGAGTTGATTTGTTTCTTTAGATCAGGGGTGTGTGGAGGATTGTCGGAGATGTGGTTGTAGAGTAGGATCTGTAGGTAAACAGACTGATTGTGTCCTGTTTTTATGATTTTAAACCTGAAATATTTCTTTGAATCACGACGACTTCGCCGATGAAGCTCTGTAGTAGTGAGAACTGAGGAGAGAAGGACTCGCCTGATATTTGGTGTCGTTTTTGTTTTGTGCGTTTGAGCGACTGACTGAAGAAACCCGAGCCGTGAGACTGCAGTATTCGTCACTATTTGCATGACAGGCAGCCATTTGCTAAACAAACTGCTGTACACACACACACACACACACACACACACACACACACACACACACACACTCTGACTGCTTCACTGCACCTGCCTCCTCTGCCTGCTTTGTTTCTGCCTTTCCTGACCTCATTCAGGGAGCCATTACTTTTGCTCATTCTAGGTAAAGGTGGCGTGACCTCTGCATATCAGTTACAGTGAAGGAGGTGTGGCCTCTGCATATCAAATTGAAAGCGGTGTGGCCTTTGTGTATGTCACCGTGAAGGAGACTGTTACTGTATGTAACAGTTCCAGTGAAGGAGGCGTGGCCTCAGTGTGAAGGAGGTGTGGCCTTGGTATATTGCATTGCATTAAAGCAGCTCTAAATGTTGTTATATCAAATTGTTGCCTTTAAATTAGGTTGTTTTTTTTTTTTATCGCTGTGATTTTGTTTGAAATAATTGGTTCTTGCGTATGTTATTAGTGTTTTTTTTCAGTGTTGATATAAATTTAGAAGAACAGCTGATGCACGTCATTAAAAAAAAGCTAAAATAAATTAATCATCATTAAGCTGGAAGAGAGCTGGGTAGAGCACTAGGGAGCGACACTGCAGCCTATATATCACCTTCCTCTCTCCCTCTCTCTCTCTCTCTCTCTCTCTCTCTCTCCCTCCTCCCCCTTCGTCTCTCCTCCCTCAGTCTGATCTCTCCTTGAGCGTGAGTTGTGTGCTGCTGGGTTGCGGAGTCAGGAGCACTGACGCATTTCTCTGCTACCTGCCAGCACCTGCAGCGACACACGTGAGAACGAGAGAGAGAGAGAGAGAACGAGAGAGAACGAGAGAGAGAGAGAGAGAGAGAGAGAGAGGAAAGAAAAGAAGATTCACTGGGAAGGGCGAGTCCTCGTTTTCTGGAAATGTCCCTTTTTCTATTTGAGGATTTAATTCAGAGAGCTTCGGGATCAGTCATGACTGAGTGGACGAGCCGTGAGGACTAACGTGTGTGTGTGTGTGTGTGTGTGTGTGTGTGTGTGTGTGTTGCTGTGGAGTCTCTGCAGAAGTTTATCCTGGAACAGCACTTTGGTGTGTGTGGAGCTGCAGAGTAGAATTAGCAAAGGATTGAAAGCGAGAGTGTGTGTGTGTGTGTGTGTGTGTGTGTGTGTGTGTGTGTGTGTGATAGACTCGTGACAGTTTACCTGACGGCTCGAGCTCTTAAACAAACAGCGTGCAGGTGTGGTGCTCGGACGTTTAACCCTTTCCAGAGAGACGTAACAGAAACCAGCACGTTGTGAATTTTGTTGTTGATGAAACGGTTCATTAGCGTGTGTTCATTTGGGGAAAGATTAATAAAATTGTACGTATCTGTAACTTTAGCCCTAAAGTAGTACGAAGCTTGGAATTTGTGTGTGTGTGTGTGTGTGTGTGTGTGTGTGTGTGTGTGGGGGAAAAACATATCCATAGTGGACATAAGCCCTCGTTTTTGTTTAGTTCTGTATTTTTGCACGGATACGGCGGTGAGCACCGTCCGAGCTGCAGTTTGGGATTCCTGCGTCTCTTTTGGGATTTTCCCCCCGTCACTGACACATTGGCGCTGATCTAAACCCTCACTTTTCGAGCCACGCTGTGAGTTCACGAGCACGAGTGCAGAGGTTTTCAGTTCGTGGTTTCAGACCCGGGCTTTATTTAGACGAATATCATTACAGAGCGACTGTCAGAGCTGCAGAGTGCAGCGGAAAAAAAAGAGGAAGGACGCTGCGCTCGTGCTGGAAAAGAGCGAAAGACGGCGAAGAGGAAAACGCCGAGGAACTCGACCGCACTCCGATCGCGAACGGAGCTGAGAACCGGTTCTGCGATACGGTCACACTTGATGGACTTTCCACTCGGGGGCGCGTTCCCGAAGAAAACGTGTCCGTCTTCCTGACGTTCCTGTTTTCAGAAGGAGCCTCGCACGTGTCGTTGATTCTCAGAAACATGAAAAGACAGAACTGACGCTTCAGTGTCGTAGAGCTGCGGATAATCAGAGGTTGTGAAGATATCGCTCCGAGAACATTCACCCAAAAAGCCTGGAGACTTCCGACCTGAAGCTGTAAAGGACTCTCAGGACGTCGGGGATGGATTACCTCGGAGATAAGCTGACGGTGGCGCACGCGCAGGTGACGGACTGGGTCGGCAGTGTGCGCCGCTCCCTCCAGGGGGCGCTGACATTCGTCTCGACCAGCATGGACAGATCGGGAGGAGGAGAGGAAGGAGGCGGGTTCAAAAGGACCGCCTCGTTACGCAGCCTGGCCAACCGCAGCCGGGAATCCTTCCACAGGTTCAGCGTGCGCACCCGCGAGAATCTGCGCAGACGCGTAACGCCAACGTCCCCGCCGAGAACGCCCACTTCCGTAAGAACCGAGCACGAGCGTGCAGTCCGTTTCACGCACAATACAGTTAGGATAATATCGCTGAAATATACATGATTAACACACACGCAGAGTACAATCACACAGCTAATCATTAACCAACACGCTCGTCCAATCACAGCCTGTTAGAAGATATCTAGTGTGAGCTAGCTAATCTAATCTAGCTAGCGTGAAAGATCAAAAACTCCAGCTCTTAAAGTGTTCTGTGACCTGCTTTACCTAACAAGTTTCTGTTAAGAGACTCTACGATGGCCGATATTGGGCGTGTCTTTATCTTTTGTTTACTGCCGGTTGCCATGGTGAAGCGAGGCCTCTGAGGAGAAAAGCCACACGGACGACAGCGCTAGTCACCGAACGCATTTATATTTATATTTAAAACCACCGAAGCGAACTCTTGGGGCTCGTGCAGCACTGGAACGAGAAAAACCCCACGTCCGCCGTTCTTACCGCTAAACGTTTAATCGCTTCACGTCTCGTTCACGTTACGTTTAAACTCTGCTCAGGTTTGTTACATCACTTGTACCGCCCACTTTGTGTCACTGCCGGTTGCTCCGCCCCCTGTTACTGGAAAGCAGCAGCAGCTCTCTGAAAGTTTTAACTTGAACCCTCGTAAACGTTCAGCTGCTTACACGCCCATCTCACGTGACATTACCTACTAATCAACGGTTGGGACACGCCCACTTTCGTTCTGCGGCGATGCCGTGCAAGGTGTCTCTGCTCAGCCTCTTAGTTAGTGCTTTAAGGAACCAAAGTAAGGTTCTTAAAAGGGACGCCAGGAGAACACTCTTAAATTAAAAACAATGGTTCTTTACAGCGCCATGGGTTCTGCAAAGAACCTTCTTCCTGTCAAGAACTGTTTTTCATTGTACAGGGTTCTTGAGTTGAGCTGGACGGCTCTCTGGAGATTACAGGAGTTCTTTATGTTTCGTTAAAGGTTCTTCAGAGCAGTGTACTGGTTCTTCAGGATATCATCCCTTAACAGGTTAAAGTGAACGCTACTGTATACGGTTCTTTGTGGGACTGGATTTGGGAGAAGGTTCTCCCGGGAGCGCTTGCTAAAGCAATAACTGAGGTGGTTTTTTGTCTTTTTGGGTTTTTTTTTTTTTAGAGAACTTATGATAACATGGTTCTTTGTGGCACTGCTGTGAAGAACCATTTGTGAAACAGGAGAAACAGTTCTCTAAAGAACGTGAGAGTAAAGGGTTCTCCTGTGGCTGAAAAACCCTTTTTTGGTTCTAACTGGAACCTTTTATTTTTTAAGGTTGAACAGTTTTTAACAGTCCAACAAAGAACCTTATACAGTAGAGTTCACTTGAACCTGTTAAGGGTTAAAGAGACCTTGAAGAACCGATGCGCTGCTCTGAAGAACCTTTAATGAAACAAAGAACGTCTTTAATACCAAAAGAGTCGTACCGCTCTAGTCAGGAACTCCGCACAATGAACAGCGGTTCATGACAAGATGGTTCTTTACAGAACCTGTGATGCTATAGAGAACCGTTTGAAGAACCTTTTGAAGAACCTTTATTTTGAGAAGCCGAACACGCACGCGATGTGTATGAAACTGCTGCTCCTGCTGCACCACAGGGACGTGTAACGCCCTCGGAGGACCGCGCTATCTGCCTTCTTCCGCATACACGAGCCTACGTTCTAGATCTTCACCTGCAGACTGAAGTTCCTTTCTTTTCCCGAGTGCAGTGCGTGTGAACCGTCTCTTCCGTCACCGGCGTGTTGGAACAGAGCGCGTCGTTTGTCTCGACACATCTCAGCCTGTTTTACCTGAACACCCACCCTTCTTTTCTTCTCTCTCTTCACACGTATTTCCAGCAGACGAGCGAATACCTCTGCGTGGAATAAACAGCCGTGTTTGGTTTGGTGTGACCGTGCAGGAGTTGCGGTAACCTTTAGGACGAGTTGTGATAGAACGTTTGGTCGAGATGATGTGGGGTAACGCCCAGTAATGTAAACTCGCCTCGTTACACTACAGCCGAACACGGCGTTATCCTGGCCTGCAGTTGGCATATTAAAGCATTAAAGGTGCGGTATGTAATATTATAACATGCTCCTTGAACATTACTGATAAATCTCTTCTTCACCTCAGGCTAATATCCGCAGGTTTGCACTGCATGTTCGCGTATCTAGTATATTTTTCTGGCCCAGAAATAGGCTTCACCTACATTTAGAACAGAAATAGGCTCCACCCACATTTCTCCCCTCAAACAGAATCAGAAGGCGCGCGTGGTCGTGGGCAGTCGGTGTTTTCGCTGGAACTGCGATGCGTCTTATGTAGCTGAGGGATGGAAATATTACAAACGGACGCTTTAAAATGTGCCAATATTAGGTAAACGTGTACAAGTCCGTTCATTCGTATTACTATATCCCTGTGTGTGTGTGTGTGTGTGTGTGTGTGTGTGTGTGTTCGGTGAGAAAGCTGTAGCTGTAAACAGATCCAGGAAGTGCTCTAATATAATGACTTAACTGAGTTACCCTGAGCACATGAACTGATTTATTTGGAGAGACAATGTGACCCACCAGGACCACACACACATATACACACACACACACACACACACACACACGAGGACATGCAGTAACAGGTTGGGTGTGTCTTTAAGCTTTAAGACCTACACAAAAGTATTCAAGCTTGGTGTTATTGGACACACACGCGCGCACACACACACGCGCACACACGGAGTCGTATCAGCGTGACTTGCAGCCTTTCACAGCCAAACTGCGTGTCGACTTTTCCTCAGCTCCCGTCTTCCATCCGTTTATTGTTCCCTCGCTTCCTTTAGCACACCCTTCCTGTTAGAGAGAGAGAGAGGGCAGGAAATAAGAATGGATAGTTTACTTTCCATCTCTCTTTCTCTCTCACTCTCTCTCTCTCTCTCTCTCCCCGTCTCTGTCTTTGAGACTGATTTCTCTCTCTCTCTCTCTGTCTTTGAGACTGATTTCTCTCTCTCTCTCTCTCTGTCTTTGAGACTGATTTCTCTCTCTCTCTCTCTCTCTCTCTCTCTCTCTCTCTCTCTCTCTCCCCGTCTCTGTCTTTGAGACTGATTTCTCTCTCTCTCTCTCTGTCTTTGAGACTGATTTCTCTCTCTCTCTCTCTCTCTGTCTTTGAGACTGATTTCTCTCTCTCTCTCTCTCTGTCTTTGAGACTGATTTCTCTCTCTCTCTCTCTCTCTCTCTCCCCGTCTCTGTCTTTGAGACTGATTTCTCTCTCTCTCTCTCTCTGTCTTTGAGACTGATTTCTCTCTCTCTCTCTCTCTCTCTCTCCCCGTCTCTGTCTTTGAGACTGATTTCTCTCTCTCTCTCTCTCTGTCTTTGAGACTGATTTCTCTCTCTCTCTCTCTCTCTCTCTCCCCGTCTCTGTCTTTGAGACTGATTTCTCTCTCTCTCTCTCTCTCTCTGTGACTGATTTCTCTCTCTCTCTCTCTCTCTCTCTCCCCCCCCCCCCCGTCTCTGTCTTTGAGACTGATTTCTCTCTCCTTCTGTCTCTCGTTCTTTTGTTCAGATTGATTGATGTGGGTCGGCTGTGGCTCGGGTTCGATTCCCGGCCCACGTGCGTCCACATGCAGAAGGGATCTTGGGCAAGACACTGAACCCCAAGTTGCTCCCGATGGCAGGCTAGCGCCGTGTGTGTGTGAGTGAGTGAGTGAGTGTGTGTGTGTGTGTGTGTGTGAGAGGGAATGGGTGAATGAGAAATGGTGTAAAAGAACCACGAAGTAGAACCGCTAAGGCTAGAAGGCGCTATATAAGTGCAGACCATTTATATCTCTGTCTCTCTGTCTCTCTCTCTGTCTCTGTCTCTCTCTGTCTCTCCCTCTCTCTCAGATAGATTTGTGCGTTTTGGCTGATCTTTATCACCACACAGTATATTATTAAAGTCGATTAGTTTCAGATGTGAGGAATCAGAAGCGAGCAGCGCTAGAAAAGAGGGCAGGAGTGGAAAAGTGCAACACTTCTATAACACAAACACTGCAGGGTGTGTTCGAGCATGTTGATCAGAATTAGAAGAGGTGTGTGTGTGTGTGTGTGTGTGTACGTACACTTGACTGATTATTTCCAGATCATTCTGGTTAGTTTAGCGTAGCAGAAGTGGTGGCTTTACGAAACTTCACTGTTCTATAAACGAACTGCAATTAACCAGAGAGAGAGAGAGTGAGAGAGAGTGAGAGAGAGTGAGAGAGAGTGAGAGAGAGAGTGAGAGAGAGATTAAGAGAGAGAGAGTGGGAGAGAGAGAGTTTTGAATGTTTGTCATGATATAAAGTGTCACATTGGTGCAGAGACCAGCACTGATTCTCATCCTGATGAGCGGTGAAGCGTGGAGGTGGTGGAGGAGGTGGTGCAGGTGAAGCGTGGTGATGGTGGAGATGGAGGTGATGGTGATGATGATGGAGGTGGAGATGGAGGTGGTGGAGGTGAAGCGTGGTGATGATGGAGGTGAAGCGTGGTGATGATGGAGGTGGAGATGGAGGTGGTGGAGGTGAAGCGTGGTGATGATGGAGGTGGTGGAGGTGAAGCGTGGTGATGGTGGAGGTGGTGGAGGTGAAGTGTGGTGATGGTGGAGATGGAGGTGGTGGAGGTGAAGCGTGGTGATGGTGGTAGCATCACGTCGAGATTTACCCTCGGCCTCTTGTTTGTTTTTTACCTACTGCCTCACCGTCACTTCCTGTATATCGCTTTGCCTCCTTACTCAGTTACTTGCTTACCTGCATACAGATGTGCTTACGTACACAAAGTATTGTGGTGCAGGAACAAGTGGCTAACACCAACACCACCACCTCTGTAAACGTTCCACCCACCGAATAACACGTGCTCACTGGTGCTCCCGGAGTACGACCCCAAGTCCAAAAAAGTTGGGACGTAAATAATAACAGGACGCGATGATTTGCAAATCTCGTAAACCCGTACGTTATTCACAATAGAACCTAGAAAACATATCAGATGTTTAAACCGAGGAAACGGAGCGTTTTAAGGAAAAAATAAGGGAGTTCTGAATTCGATGGCCGCAACACGTCTCAAAACAGTTGGGACGGGGGAACAAAAGGCTGGAGAAGTAAGTGTTAGTATAAAGAAACAGCTGGAGGTTGATTGGGAACGGGTCAGGAAGGTGACTGGGTATAAAAAGAGGATCTTAGAGAGGCGGAGTCTTTCAGAAGTAAAGATGGGCAGAAGTTCACCAATCTGCGAAAAAACTGCGTCTACAATCTGTGGAACAACTTCAGAACAATGTTCCTCAATGTAAAATGGCTAGGACTGTGACTATCTCATCATCTACAGAACAGATCAGCATCGAAAGATTCCGAGAGTCTGGAGAAATCATTGCGTTCTCTTTTTATTTACGTTTTACACAGCGTCCCAACTTTTTTGGGAGTCGGGGTTGTCGATGGCGAGCTAATGCATTGTTGGAAATGTCGTCTTTTTTTTTTTTTTTCTTGCGTCAGGGCAACACGCCGTCTCCGTCTCAGCGCTTGACGGAATAAACTCTGTTGACGTTTTCACGCTCGGCGCTGTTGTGTTGAATTCGGTCTCCACCCAAACACTGATACGAGCCTGCAGGGCCTCGCAGCTCCGATTCTTCAGGAATGCCACTCCCTGTGTGTGTGTGTGTGTGTGTGTGTGTGTGAGAGAGAGAGAGAGACAGGTATGCAGTCAGTGCAGCTCACACAAGCCCTGTAGTGTGGAAACAAGGTGTGTGAAGGCGTGTGTTCCTAGGAAGCCTGTCACCATGAGCTTGGCCACACTCCTAAAACAATAGCCCAGTGTTGAAGAGCGTGTTCGCGCTCGACAGGCGAAGCACACGTTGTTTTTTTTCTTTAACATTTCTCCAGGATGCATCTTTAACACACCTTTTTAATTCTGCTAAAATAATCAATAAACACACTCGCGTCGCAAAAAAACCGCAACGCGTGAACAACTCCGTCCTGAAGAGGCCAAACTTCCCCCGTATCGATCCGCTCATACGGAGAGTCTGCCGTACAAGTCCCTGCGAATGAGCTGTTACTATAGAAACCATGAGGTGTTAGAGTAATTACAGTAATATGATGTAGATTATATTCCGATTTCTGGATTCTGATTGGTCAGAATCCTTTATTCCACAGTGCTGTGGTATGAGACGGAGGAAGAGCTGCTTTGTTTGCACGCTAATGGGTTCAGTAGTAGTGTCTGAGGGAAATGTTGGCACTTCTGGCGGTTTTGTCTCGTTTGTACGATCACTGGCTACGCGCTAGACAGCTGGATTGCTTTTGTTGTTCGCTAGCGAGTGTATTGTGCATGAAAACGTGTTTGAATGCAGTGTTTATTTGAATAGCGCTAACGTGTGTGTGGTAAGAGCTAGTAGCAAATGCAAATTTCATGGCCTGAGAACCTCTCTCTCTGTGTGTGTGTGTGTGTGTGTGTGTGTGTGTGTGTGTGTGTGTGTTAAGCATTTTCACATATGTAGGGCGAGCATGTGCGTGTGTGTCCGTTTGTTTGTCTTTCCTGAGAGGAAGAGAAAAAGGCCGCAAAAAAATAGCGAAACCAGCTGACACACATGCTGAGTGGCATCCTGTATAGGTGGTTAAACACACACACACACACACACACACACACACGGCTTGTTCTTCATATAAATGTACCTTTTGTTTTAGGGCACAACCTCATACGCTCTTCACACACATTATTTTTTACTCATAGCTTTGTGTGTGTGTGTGTGTGTGTGTGTGTGTGTGTGTGTTGGAACACTGTACCGTCTGTAGCTCATTAAAACACACACGGCTGAATGCACACGGCTATCACACACACACTCAGGCACTTGTATTTCTATGAACTCATCTCACTGCTACTCTTGGATACACACGCACGCACACACACACGCACGCACACACACACGCACGCACGCACACTCTAGACCGAGTCCGTCATTAACATGTCTTTGTTGTTGTTTAGCAGGAATGCTGGGAAACATTTTATCACGGTGTTATTCTGCCTGAGGCGCTGTGTAGGTTACCCACAATGCACTGCAAGCTCAAGCTGTTTCTTACAATTATTCTACACACTTTCCCCCTATATCTCCTGTTTAGTGTTTCTCTTCACTCTCTACACATGCTGTTTGTTTCAGCACAGCACCGGCTATAGACCAGATGATCTTTATCAGTTCTAGAAATCCCGAAACCTCCAACGGTGAAATACGTCCGAGTTCAAGAAGTGTCTTTAGAAGTGTTTTTAAATAAATAAATCAACTCCAGACTATAAACTCCAGTATAAAACATCACACTGTAACTGTTTCTATAAAAACATACAGCATGCCCTATATATTTAAATCTATAAAATCATTCGTCATCTACTCGATCAAGTTTGAACAGAAACTCTGACAGTAACGCGCTACCTGCAGGAACGGGTTCGAGTCCGGAGTTTGGGTCGTGAGCTGTGAGCTGTGTAGGTTCAAATCTTCTGACTCTTACATCATTTTCTAAACTTTCAGAAGTTTGAGTCTGGGCGCCTTGAGTCTGGGTGCCTTGAGTCTGGGCGCCTTGAGTCTGGGCGGTTTGAGTCGAGGGGCTTGAGTCAAGGGGTCTGAGTCTGGGCGGTTTGAGTCGAGGGGCTTGAGTCGAGGGGTCTGAGTCATGAGGCTTGAGTCGAGGGGTCTGAGTCTGGGCGGTTTGAGTCGAGGGGCTTGAGTTGAGGGGTCTGAGTCGTGGGGCTTGAATTGAGGGCTCTGAGTCTGGGCGGTTTGAGTCGAGGGGCTTGAGTCTGGGCGGTTTGAGTCGTGGGGTCTGAGTCAGAACTTTGAATCGTGTCATAAATCTGAATCGTAGTAAAATGAGCTTTGAGTGAGAAATAATTGATATAAAATGAAAACATGGTAAAAGTCTACGAGCAGCGAGATAACGCTGAACATTAGCTACGTTACCTGTGACACGAAGCTGCGTCTGATGTGTTCAGTGACTCGGTTCTCTGAAACACTCCGAATCACTAACTAACCAATTAATAAGCAGGTTTGTAGATCGCTGTAAATGATTCGTTCGAAGTTTTCATTATAATGAAGTCTAACACAAGCGTGTGATGCATTCTGGGTACACTTCCTGTTTCCCCACTGCTTTAGAACTCAGCGACATGGCAGCTGGTCAGTGTTCCCTGTTCCTTGTGTTCAGTACACTGATACCTGTGTTGGTTTACCGTTAGAGACGTCTTCCTCTTTTTATCCTCTCTTCCTCTGTCCTGTGGTCAATAAACAGCAGACGCATTTCAGCTCACTTCATCTCACACCTGTATGTTCTGTTGATATCTTCAGTGTTCAGATGCTTGAGTACTTAAACATTAACACCTGGCCCCGCCCCCTCAGCTCTCTAATACATCAAATGCTTGAGTAATTAAATATTACCACCGGGCCCCGCCCCCTCAGCTCTCTAATACATCAGATGCTTGGGTACTTAAATATTACCACCGGGCCCCGCCCCCTCAGCTCTCTAATACATCAGATGCTTGGGTACTTAAACATTACCACCTGGCCCCGCCCCCTCAGCGCTCTAATACATCAGATGCTTGAGTACTTAAACATTAACACCTGGCCCCGCCCCCTCAGCTCTCTAATACATCAGATGCTTGGGTACTTAAATATTACCACCGGGCCCCGCCCCCTCAGCTCTCTAATACATCAGATGCTTGGGTACTTAAATATTACCACCTGGCCCCACCCCCTCAGCTCTCTAATACATCAGATGCTTGGGTACTTAAATATTACCACCGGGCCCCGCCCCCTCAGCTCTCTAATACATCAGATGCTTGGGTACTTAAATATTACCACCGGGCCCCGCCCCCTCAGCTCTCTAATACATCAGATGCTTGAGTACTTAAACATTAACACCTGGCCCCGCCCCCTCAGCTCTCTAATACATCAGATGCTTGGGTACTTAAATATTACCACTGGGCCCCGCCCCCTCAGCTCTCTAATACATCAGATGCTTGGGTACTTAAATATTACCACCGGGCCCCGCCCCCTCAGCTCTCTAATACATCAGATGCTTGGGTACTTAAATATTACCACCTGGCCCCGCCCCCTCAGCTCTCTAATACATCAGATGCTTGGGTACTTAAATATTACCACCTGGCCCCGCCCCCTCAGCTCTCTAATACATCAGATGCTTGGGTACTTAAATATTAACACCTGGCCCCGCCCCCTCAGCTCTCTAATACATCAGATGCTTGGGTACTTAAATATTGCTACATGTTGTTATTATTATATATAAGGGGGGAGGGGCAAGTTAGGGGTTAAAGTGCACATGGAAGAGGCGGTCTTTAGCCGTTTTTTGAAGATGGTGACGGATTCTGCGGTTCGGATTGAGGTCAGAAGTTCATTCCACCACTGAGGGTCAGGTTGAAGGTTCTGGACAGGGACCTCGTGCCTCGCCGAGTGGGCTGTATACCAGGCGTCGGTCGTTAACTGATCGCAGGTTCCGTGCGGAAACACGCACGCATCACTATTTTTATTCTCCTTTCTCATTTATAACTTGTCGAAATGTAAGAGTTTGGGAGTTTGTGGTGGTGTAAAGTTTACAAGTTTGGGAGTTTGAGGGTTTCTGAGGTTTACAGGGTTTGGGAGATTTTTGGCTTTAAAAAAAAAAAAGAAGCAATTTCCGGGTTTCGGGAGTTCACAGGTTTGGTAGTTTACAAGTTTGAAAGATTTACAAGTTAAAGTGTTTATATGTTGTTGTTGTTGTTGTTTTTGTACTTTGGGGTTTACATTATAGGGGTTTGGAACTCTACAGAGTTTGGTAGTTTACTAGCTTGGAGGTTTGTGGTGTTTGGTAGTTTACAGGTTTGTGGGTTTATGGAGTTTGTGATTTTGTGGGATTTCGGAGTTTGTGATGTTTGGTAGTTTACAGGTTTGGGGTTTTATGGGTTTGAGAGTTTACTCTTTGTTTTTTTAGGGTTTACAGGGTTTGGGAGTTTACAGAGTTTGGGAGTTTATGAGGTTTGTGGGTTTATGGAGTTTGAGAGTTTACTGTTTGTTTTTTTAGGGTTTACAGAGTTTGGGAGTTTGAGGTTTATGGCATTTGGGAGTTTACAGTTCTTGGAGTTTAGGGTTTAGGAGGGAATGGCGTTGGGGGTTCATGAGGTTAAGGTGTTCACAGGGTTTAGGGGATTATGATGATGACTTGAGGGGGTTTTTTTCATTACGTGATTAGTTTTGTGAATGAGTTGTACCGAACAGTGTAAATGCTACACACACTGGCAGGTAAACGAAGTGTATTCGTTCCACTGTGTATCTGGTTTTGCCCAGTGGCTGTTTATTTTCATTTCAGTGCTTCGCTGCTAATCAGTGTGCGTCTGTATGTCTGTAAGCGTGTATGTGTAGCGCTGGAACAGGACCGCGTCCCTCAGAGTCAGTAACGTGTCTTCGTGTCTTTCCCAGGAGCAGCTGAAGCAGAGTCTGAGCGGACAGGACGAGGGTAAGGACACGGACAACCTGGTGCAGGAGACGGACAGTCAGTACGGGACATGGGACACGGGACTGCACACGGATGACAGGTACACGCGTGCACACACACACACACACACACACACTAACACACACACTATCATCAGAAATATTTACATCCTTGCTGTTTAAGAATTCATCTAACACACTTCCTTAAACTTGGTGAAAACATTTATGCAAACGCTATGCAAATGTTTGTCACCTTGGACTCGTAACTCAGAAGATGAAGGTGCTTTTTCTTTCTTTGAGGACACACACACACGCGCACACACACACACACACACACACACACACACACACACACACTCGTACGTGTGGCAAGATTTGCTGAATCACCGTTCCTAAAACATCACGCTAGCAATTTAACACCACGATCAATAGCCACTTTGCAGCGAGCGAGCGAGCGAGCGAGGCGTGCGTCTCCTGATGATGACCTCACAGCCAGAGACAGAGATCTGACCTCTGAAACTGGGAGAGATGATCAGATTATTGCCTTCAAATGTAGATTAATGTCAGTGTGAGAGCGAGAGACGTGAATAAAGGAGGGTCCAGTGGGCTGGTAAGTGACTGTTTAACGTCCCCTAACGATCCTGGGCTTTATTTCTTAGTGCACTTGTTGGTACTCGCCCTAAATTCAAGCCCTGAACAGGGGACAGTGTGAGGAGGAGAAGGAGTCGACATCTTAGCATTTTCCTTCGCACATTTTATACACAGAGATCTTTAAAAGTGCTCCACAGAGTTTTATATCAATCAATACACCGATGCTAATACATATTTGCGACAGATTATATATCAGGTGTCCAGTTTGCATATCCGTAGTAAAGTGTGTGTCTATGATGTGTGTATGTTTAAAGCTGAACTGGTCTCCTGCTGCCCTCTAGTGTTCACTCGTGGGTATTACAGTTACAGATTTCTGAGGAAGCGCTCGATAATATCACTGATGATAAATAATGGTTTTAGGGGATGGGTTTACAGAAAGTGGTCTTGCCACGTGGTCCTGGGAGTTTGCTTTCGTATTGAAAGGAGGTTAACGCGATTGATGACGCTTCAGGCAGCGAGTCAGATCCTACAGGCGTGTGTGGGGCGGGGCTACGTTTCTGAAGACTGAATTGATTTACATTGATGGCGCTTTAAAAAAAAAAGAATTATTTAGAAAGTTTATGCAAATGATTCATCTCTATTAAATTCCTCAGAGCAGTCGTTTTTATCCAGGTTGCTGGATTTCCCCCCAGTTCTCTTTAAAACCCGATGAACATTTAAAATATGTGTTTTAACCAAGAGTGATGTGTTGATTATTATAAATTATACAATAACCAAAATACTGAGTACTTTACGGGGGAGGACACAGTCTCCCTTTTCTCTTCTCTTCTCTTCTCTTCTCTTCTCTTATGCTCTCGTCTCGTCCCCCAGTCTGACCCCATCATCGGATAGCAACCTCGTTCCGTCTCCACGGAAACCCTCTTTGCCTCACACCCCGAATCAGCTGAGCCCGGAGGAGCTGACGGAGCCTATCAACTTTCCACAGGTGCAGCAGCACACCTCAAACACACACACGCACACACGCACGCACGCACGCACACACACACACACACACCGCTCACACACACACACACTCATGGGTACTCCTCTTTCCATACAACGCCTCTTCAACTCTCTAATGCGTCCACCTAGCCCCACCCCGTCAGCGCTCTAATCCATCCACCTGGCCCCGCCTCTTCAACTCTGTCCCTCTGAACCTAAAGCAAAGCTTACTCACATTTGTACTCATTATTCTTTGTCTGTGTGTGTGTGTGTGTGTGTGTGTGTGTGTGTGTGTGTGTGTAGTCTCCCACTACCTTGCTAGACTCCAGCGCTCAGCGCTCCAAAGCTCAGCTGAGTAAGAGCTGTCGCCGCCGCAGAGCTCCGCCCTCTCGAGCCGCCCGTCAGAGCGCCGTCCTGTCCGACACCTCAGAGCCTGGGACTGACGAGTGGAGATTCAAAGACTCAACAGGTACACTGCACACACCTGCGTGCACACACACACACACACACACACACTAAAGTTTAAAGCTCATGTCCACCCTGTGTCTGTGTGTAGAGGATAAACCCGACTCGGCTAAGCAGCAGGATGACGAGTCGGACGAGGAGGAACCGACTCGAGCAGCAGACACTCGCACCTCCTCCTCACAGCCTCAGAGAGTGTCGCTCTTCCCCGGCATGGACCCCTCCGCTCTCATGGTGAGAGCAAACCTTCACATCTCATTATTCTCCTGTACCGGCACATCCCGAGTGTTTCATTCCTCTTCTACCACAGCACTGTAGCAACAGTTAACCTTCATTTCTTTTAGTAATTAATTACAGAGCCACACCTCATGCTCTCTCTTCACTCGCCCCAAGTTAATCAGGCAGAAATCTGCTTCACCTCTGACCGACACTGGAGACTCCTTACTGTAACTAGATCATGAAGTACTGCTGCTGTTCATCAGAAACGTTTACGCTGAAGACACAGAAACATGGATTCGTGCCTTTTTCTAAATTCTGTATGCACAAAGGGAAAGAAATCAACACACAAGTCACGTTAATAACACTTTAGCGCCCCCTAATGGTGTAATCAGTCAGGAACGGTCCTGTTTGTGGAAAGATTTGTGTGATTTCAGGTTTTAAATTAAAATGTCATTTATATTGGACAGCTGAATCTCAGTACGTGTGAGTGGGTTTTTATTCACTGGTCCTAGTCTAAGGCACTCTCTAAAGTGTGTGTGTGTGTGTGTGTGTGTGTGTGTGTGTGTGTGTGTGTGTGTGTGTGTGTTAGGCCCAGCTGAAGAAGAGAGGAGAGACAGACAGTCAGACAGACAGCTCGTCTCCATCACAGCTCTCTCGCTCGCCTAAATCTCCCTTCCTGGGCCGAGCGTCGCGAGTGCTGCCCCCTGTAGGTGGTAAAGAGAACGGGTGAGTCACACTGACAGTTTCCTCTTCTGTTACAGCCAACAACCGGGACATGCTTTCTCTTTCACTGTGTGTGTGTGTGTGTGTGTAATTTTGCACTTCCCTACTGTATCATCTGATATTTGTTATTTTGCAGCACTGCAGAAATGTTCACGTTCTCATAAGCGTGTGGTGTGTGTGTGTGTGTGTGTGTGTGTGTGTGTGTTGTGTTTTTAGGGAAGAGTCGTCGCCTCAGTGGCTGAAAGAACTTAAAACCAAGAAGCGGTTTAGTCAAATCGAGAACGACAGCTAGAACACAAAAAGCAAGTACCACACTCCACGTTCTCTCTTTATTTGATCTGTTTCTGTAAATTCAGCCGTAAATGAAACCTGGGCGTGTTCTCCTCCGTCACGTCACGTCACGTTTACGCTGGAGCCACGATGAAAGCGAACTCTGAGTCCCAATCATCTCACGCACACACGTCCCCCACACACCTAACCCAAACACACACCTAACCCAAACACACACCTAACCCAAACCACGTCTTCAGCGTGACTCTGAACTCCGTCCGTGTTTACAGATCACGTCACAGAGACCCGAACGAACCGGGTCAGCTCCACGGAGCCGAGTGAAGCGACGCCGACGCGCGCGTTTCAATTAATACGCTTCCCTTATTTATTAGCATCGTTAGCCTCGTAGCTCCCGCGCGAGACTAAAGCAGTTTCCCAAAACTAACTTCCCTTGTGTTTGCGTTTCAGAATGCCTTATACCTGGAGTATCTGTAGCTCAACTGCAATGACACAAGCCTTAACCTTTGACCCCGGCGTCGATGGGAACTCTGCTGCTGCTGATGACATCATCGTCCACCTCGCGTTCGCCCGGTGGTTCGCTTTCTCTGTGCTCCTCCCATTGGCCAAGGCGTCACACGTGCATGGTGCCTTTCTAGGAGATCTACGACTGACAAGACGAGATCTGTGTGTGTGTGTGTGTGTGTGTGTGTGTGTGTGTGTGTGTTCGTTCTTTTCCTGTGAGAGGATTCCTTTTGCATAGAGCCACTTTATCTAATCTAAACCAACACTTCCTGGTTTGTGATGTCATCAGGAAGAACACGGTTCACGGGACCACGCGTGCGTACGACTGCGGCCTGGGAACGCTCGTGCGACCGGACGACGGTCGTTTACTCCATCGTTCCTTTTTTATTCCTCTTTGGGTTTATTTTTGTCTGTTTATTGTTCTCTTTTCTTCCGTAGTTGTTCTCTCTGCTCGGCGGGTTTAGGTGTTGCGCACGCGTCTCTCTCGGACGCGTCTTTTCTCTTGTTCATATTAACCCGCGACTAAACGACTGCTGCACTAACTCTCGGACAGTATAGAAGACAAGTATTTAGGAGTTTAAAGGACGTTCAGATGTAGACTCGTATTGTGAAAGGTCTGAAGAAGACATTCCGAAGAAACGCAGGAACGAGAGACACAGAGAGAGAGATTTAAAAAAAAAACTTTTTTCTTATTAAAACAGATTTATTACATGAACTACATGGCAGGTCGTGTCGTTATATTTCACGCCCCATAATCAGTTAAACGATACGTCACGATCCGTACCGCGGACGTCCTCCTGTGATAAAGATCACCTCAGCAACAGCGCCATCTTTGTGTGATATAATTAACTGCAGCGCTAATAGAATTTGTTTTGTTTTGTTTAATAGAACGTCGTAATAAATATCGTAATCGTGCCTCTGCTTCACTTATGGGTGGACGGATCATCCGTTTATTAGCATTCCCACCGGACAGGTCGAGCTCCCGAGTCCCCTGTTTCATCTTTGGTCGCTTGGAAACCTTCTAGACGAAGTAACGTGATGTAGCGGAGTATAGTGAGCTAGCTAGCTAGCTACGTAAACTCGGCTGGTGATTATCACGTTTCTAACGTGTTTACGTTTAAAAATAAATAAATAAATAAATACGCACGTCACATCCGTACAGGATTTCACAGGTTTTTTTAAAGTTTTTATTTTTTGGGGATTGTTGCGACTTTTTTTTCTAAATTTCCGACGCGGGGTTTTCTGATTCGTCGAAATCACAATCGCACGAACTTGTTCGGCACGCTTTTTACACAGGGATGTTTGTTTGGTGAACGAGACGTTTCAGCTGTACTCGTGTTCATTCAGCTTTGTGATGACGTCGCACGACGCACAAGTCTGCGGGAAATTCGCGGTAATTGTTTTTAAGCTCCGAATATCGCGGGGTTTCCTCGATGTCCACGTAGTAAGCCAGGAGAGCTGTGTGACTGTTCGACGTCACGCTTTTCGCACGTTTCCACAAGCACGTGCACGTTTGTCGTTCTGAAAAGTCGGCTCGTTGGCGTGCACGTGTGTAGTGCGGCAGGTGGTGGGATTCAGAGCGAGTAGCCGATGCTCGCTACTTTTAAACGTCAGCGCTAGCTTACGGAGCTTGCTCGTCCGCTGGGAGACTGAATAAACCTCCTAGCCTGTCCTGGGATACTGATCTGTCCACCTTCGCTGAGATTCTGGACGTTTAAAGTCCAGCAGGTTTGTTTTATTTTTATACAGAGCCATTTAGACAATCATTCCATTACGGGAAGGAAATCGGATTAAAGCGGTTTCGGCCGAGAGCGTTCGGCGTCTTTCTTTCTTTAGCTTAGCGAGCCTGGTGTAGGAACACTTCATCTTCTGTGTAAGGAAATGTCCATATATACGTAGCTGCTCTCTCTCACACACACACACACACACACACACACACACACACACACACACACACACACACACGCCAGAAATCGAATCTGTTTCACCAGTAAACCCCGCCCCAGAGATGTAAAGATGGAGTTGTATAGAGGAAAGCAGCGAGTGTATAAAATGTTTTTAATTGAGATCGACTTTAGTAAAGAACATCCTGGCTGCGTTTTTTTAACCGCATGTACAATCGTTTATTTTTAATCGCTCTCGTATCCAAAACCAGCTGCTTGCTTTAACGACGGGCCAGAACCGAACTCTCGTGACGTTGCACAATCAGAACGGACCTCTCTGTCGCCCCCGTGCTGTTGGGATGAGCCGTACCCGGTGAACGCTGGTGTTTCGTCTCCGTCACTGCGACCTCTGTCGTTTGGTTGTTGTTTTTTTTTTTTTTTTTTTTTCCTCGTTGGGTTTGTACAGATGTGCGAAAGGGAAAACTTTAACTGTTCAGATGATTTGTTGTTTTGTTTAGAGGGAGTAAACCCTCACCTGAGCGCTCTCCATGTTCCCACGATCGGATAATCCGTGACGCACTCCCGCTGGGCCGACGAACACCGGGACTGAGTGACGTGCTGCCGCTTTATGAAGCGCGGTGCGGCGTGGAGAGAACGCGAGGGGAACGTGGCGTGGAAGCGAGGTTTCTCGTCCTCGTGTTTTTGTCCGTTCGCGGGAAATTCCTCTCTTTGTATTTTTAAATTTCACCATAAAGATGTTTATTGCACTGTGTTGTAAGACCGGTGGTTACGACTGTACATTCATAATAAAATTTACAATAAATTTATTTTCTCGGCTGCCACTTTTAATGGGAGGATTTATTATCTTGTTCCAGTTCTGAAATGTTGGGTTTTTATTATTATTATTATTATTATTATTATTATTATTATTTTTATATAAAAACTAGTGTGTCATCCTGTAAGAGACAGTCACTGATCCCATTTATAAACGATGCGTTTAAAACTGCTGTTCTGTTTTAATCCACTCCTTCCCTGGGACTAAAGAACACCGGCCACGCCTCCTTCACTAAAACTGACAGATATACAGAAGCCACGCCTCCTTCACTGGGACCGATTCACAGAGACCACTTCTTCCATAAGAGTGACATACATAATACACTGAGGCCACGCCTCCTTCACTGGGACTGATACACAGGCCATGCCTTCTTCTCTAAGTGTGACATACACAGTATAGAGGCCACGCCTCCTTCGCTAAGAGTGAAGTACATAATACATAGAGGCCACACCTCCATCACTAGAGATGATACATAGAGACCACACCTCCTTCCCTAATAGTGATATACACAATACAATAAGGTCACGCCTCCTTCACTGGGACTGATACACAGAGGCCACGCCTCCTTCACTGGGCCTGATACACAGAGGTCACACCACCTTCACTGGGACTGATACACAGAGGCCACGCCTCCTTCACTGGGACTGATACACAGAGGCCACGCCTCCTTCACTGGGACTGATACACAGAGGCCACGCCTCCTTCACTGGGACTGATACACAGAGGCCACGCCTCCTTCACTGGGACTGATACACAGAGGCCACGCCTCCTTCACTGGGACTGATACACAGAGGTCACGCCTCCTTCACTGGGACTGATACACAGAGGCCACGCCTCCTTCACTGGGACTGATACAGAGGCCACGCCTCCTTCACTGGGACTGATACAGAGGCCACGCCTCCTTCACTGGGACTGATACAGAGGCCACGCCTCCTTCACTGGGACTGACAGGAATATAGGTACATGTGTTACCCTCCTAAAGCAGAAATCTGAGTTACTTTGTTTGCTGTGGGTCATTTGGGCTCCGTCCTGGTAATCATTATAGACACTAAACACTCTTTAATTGCTAACAGATTCGTTTAAAAGCCCGAGCGCCGCGCACCTTTTACACTCTTTTACACCTTTTACACTCTTTTACACCTTTTACACTCTTCTGTATCTTTTTATCCCGAAGGAAAAATCGTGGATTTCACATGAATTCACTTCCACAAGTTAAACCCGAGTCAACACACGCACTCTCGTTGAAGATGAGAGGTTCCGCTCATTGATGATGAAACCGTTACAGGTGAAGATACATGAAGATATCTCCACACACACACACACACACACACACCTCCACACACACTGGACCCCGAGATGCAGCCGTTTCCTGTCATTTCTCCGCGTCCCGGACACGTTAGCGCAGGTCACGTGACGGATGTGTTTAATTAGAGGTAATGATGTTATTATTATAGTGTTTGTGCGTTGGAGAAGTTTTAGGTCACGTGTGGATTCGGTAAGTTCAGGGTTAACGTGTGGTACGTGACGTCCTGCCAGAAACGTGCAGAGCGACATGTGCAACTGGTTTGTGTTTACGACCCGGAGGGGGTTTTTTCTTTCTTTCTGTTTTTGTGAAATCAGTTATTCTGAAGAAGAAATCACCGAGACGTGTTACCATGACAACAGGATCAAATAAATAACTAAAGAAAGGAGTGAATGAATGAATGAATAAATAAATAAGTAAGTAAATAGACATTCTTGCTGAATGAAAGCTCAGAACGGGACGGTGTAACTCGTAAAGCAAAACGCCTTTATTTATTCGTATTTAAGCGGTAGCACACGGAATCTCTGACACGTTCTGTCATCAAAGGAATCTTCATCATCATGAGGAGGAAGAGGAGGAGAGGGAGATGAGATGAAGCTCAGTTGGAGGTGTGGAAAGATCCTTTCTGGTGCCACTGCATGTCACGGATCCGTCTCACAGACTGGATCTGAGGAACCTGGGCCCCGAATTCAGTATTCTCCTTATACTCGCCCTTCTCAAACAGGTACTGGTACCCTCTGTACCCCGGGTACTGATACGCCACCCAGCTGTGAGGGAGAGGAGAGCAAGAGGAGCAGTGTCAGTGTTCTATTCCTCTTACACCACAGCAGGTATACCATCTACCTTATACATCTCCAACAGGAAGTTCCCTGTGATACTAACTGTGAGGTAAGCTCAATTCTATTGGCTGTTTAAAAAAAAAAACAGGAGGAGCTACTCAGTATGTCCCGCCCTGTCTTCCTGTTTCAGTGGAGATGACATCAAGAACACATCGAATAACGCTGCGAGTTTTTAAAGCTCTGTAAAGTCACCGTGTGACCTCTGACACTGGAGACTCCTTCCATAAAAAGCATTATCTCCTGACCTCCTGCTGCAGTTACAGACAACTGATCAACACCTTCTGACCAATCACGATCCAGAATGTAACAGGACCATAAAAGGCCCGTCCGTGTTCGAGCGTCGTGTGCGGCGGTAAACAGGTGGAGTCGTCGGGTACTCACGTGCCGCTCTGCACTCGGACCGAGGAAACCTTCTCCTGGTAGCCGTGAGCGTGGAAACTCGGCACGTCGTCGTCTACGATCTCGATCTTCTTGCCTGCGAAGTTGGGGTTCTCGTACAGCATGATCTTGTGCTCCTGGCTGTCCTGAACCGAGCCGGAATCAGCAGAGTGGAGAAAAGTGGTGTGAAGAACGGGGACGTGATGAAAGCTGAGAGAAATGTGCGAAGCGGAACGTTTACGTCGACGTTATTTACCACTTTGACGGGACGGAAGGAGAAGATGCAGTCACTGCGCCGGCTGTTGGTCCAGGCGTCCCAGCGAGGATACTCGCCCTTCTCCAGCACGTACTGTTCACCCTTACAGCCGGGCTGCTCGTACCCCACCCACCTACACACACACACACACACACACGCACACACACGCATACACACACACACACATGCACACACACATGTACACACACACGCACACACACACACACACATGTACACACATACACACACATGTACACACACACACACACACACACATGTACACACACACACACACACACACACACACACACACACACACATGTACACACACACACACACACACACACACACACGTACACATTTCAACCCTTGATTGTTTACATTTTTTCGTCACCTTCTTACTCGAGTCCAAGTTTTTTAATCCCCAACACACACACACACACTCACGGTCCACACACACACACACTCATGGTCCACACACACACACACTCACGGTCCACACACACACTCACTCATGGTCCACACACTCACTCACGGTCCACACACACACTCACGGTCCACACACACACACACTCATGGTCCACACACACACACTCACGGTCCACACACACACTCACTCACGGTCCACACACACACTCACGGTCCACACACACACACACTCATGGTCCACACACACACACTCACGGTCCACACACACACTCACTCACGGTCCACACACACACTCACGGTCCACACACACACACACTCATGGTCCACACACACACACTCACGGTCCACACACACACTCACTCACGGTCCACACACACACACACTCATGGTCCACACACACACTCACGGTCCACACACACACTCACTCATGGTCCACACACACACACACACTCACGGTCCACACACACACACACACTCACGGTCCACACACACACACACTCACGGTCCACACACACACACACTCACGGTCCACACACACACACTCACGGTCCACACACACACACTCACGGTCCACACACACACACACTCACGGTCCACACACACACACTCACGGTCCACACACACACACACACTCACGGTCCACACACACACACACACTCACGGTCCACACACACACTCACTCACGGTCCACACACACACACACTCACGGTCCACACAGCACCAGTATGGAGCCCACTTTCTCCACGCCCGCCTCTTGCAGGTTGTTACACGGCCCAGTCAGCTCATGGCAGCGACCCTGGAAGTTCTCTTGCTCGTAGATGTTCAGCTGAAAGACGAGAGCGTGTCGGGTTTCCCGTTAGCGAAGTGTGAACGGTAATGATACGCTGCAGACGTATAAAGCGACGTGCGCACACCTTGAAAGTGCTGGATGCAGGATTCTGTTGTTTGGATGTAGGGTTCTGGTGATCGGTTGCCATGGTGAACCAGGAGAGGTGTGACGAGCTGTAACGAAGGTTTCACTTCACAAATAAATGTTAAAGAATAAAATCTGTTCATGGTTTCATTTAATAAACATGAAGCGAGTTACTTACGCTATAGCAGCTATAAACAACCATTCCTTCACCATCACTCTCTCTCTATTCCCTCTCTACTCTCTCTCTACTCTCTCTCTCTATTCCCTCTCTATTCTCTCTCTCTCTATTCTCTCTCTCTATTCTCTCTATTCTCTCTCTCTCTATTCCCTCTCTCTATTCTCTCTCTCTATTCTCTCTATTCTCTCTCTCTCTATTCCCTCTCTCTATTCCCTCTCTCTATTCTCTCTCTATTCTCTCTCTCTCTATTCTCTCTCTATTCTCTCTCTACTCTCTCTCTCTCTATTCTCTCTCTCTATTCTCTCTATTCTCTCTCTCTCTATTCCCTCTCTCTATTCCCTCTCTCTATTCTCTCTCTATTCTCTCTCTCTCTATTCTCTCTCTATTCTCTCTCTCTATTCTCTCTCTCTATTCTCTCTTCATTATCTCTCTCTACTCTCTCTTCATTCCCTCTCTCTCTATTCCCTCTCTCTATTCTCTCTCTCTATTCCCTCTCTCTATTCTCTCTCTCTATTCTCTCTCTCTATTCTCTCTTCATTCTCTCTCTCTATTCTCTCTCTTCATTCCCTCTCTCTCTATTCTCTCTCTCTATTCTCTCTCTATTCTCTCTCTCTATTCTCTCTCTCTATTCTCTCTCTTCATTCCCTCTCTCTCTATTCTCTCTCTCTATTCTCTCTCTCTATTCTCTCTCTTCATTCCCTCTCTCTCTATTCTCTCTCTCTATTCTCTCTCTTCATTCCCTCTCTCTCTATTCTCTCTCTCTATTCTCTCTCTCTATTCTCTCTCTTCATTCCCTCTCTCTCTATTCTCTCTCTCTATTCTCTCTCTATTCTCTCTCTCTATTCTCTCTCTCTATTCTCTCTTTCTATTCTCTCTCTCTATTCTCTCTCTTCATTCCCTCTCTCTCTATTCTCTCTCTCTATTCTCTCTCTCTATTCTCTCTCTCTATTCTCTCTCTTCATTCCCTCTCTCTCTATTCTCTCTCTCTATTCTCTCTCTATTCTCTCTCTCTATTCTCTCTTTCTATTCTCTCTCTCTATTCTCTCTCTTCATTCCCTCTCTCTCTATTCTCTCTCTCTATTCTCTCTCTCTATTCTCTCTTTCTATTCTCTCTCTCTATTCTCTCTCTTCATTCCCTCTCTCTCTATTCTCTCTCTCTATTCTCTCTCTATTCTCTCTCTCTATTCTCTCTCTCTATTCTCTCTCTCTATTCTCTCTTTCTATTCTCTCTCTCTATTCTCTCTCTTCATTCCCTCTCTCTCTATTCTCTCTCTCTATTCTCTCTCTCTATTCTCTCTCTCTATTCTCTCTTTCTATTCTCTCTCTCTATTCTCTCTCTTCATTCTCTCTCTCTCTATTCTCTCTCTCTCTATTCTCTCTCTCTATTCTCTCTCTCTATTCCCTCTCTCTATTCTCTCTCTCTATTCTCTCTCTTCATTCCCTCTCTCTCTATTCTCTCTCTCTATTCTCTCTCTCTATTCTCTCTCTCTCTATTCTCTCTCTCTATTCTCTCTCTCTATTCTCTCTCTCTATTCCCTCTCTCTATTCCCTCTCTATTCTCTCTCTCTATTCTCTCTCTTCATTCCCTCTCTCTCTATTCTCTCTCTCTATTCTCTCTCTCTATTCCCTCTCTCTATTCCCTCTCTCTATTCTCTCTCTCTATTCTCTCTCTTCATTCCCTCTCTCTCTATTCTCTCTCTCTATTCTCTCTCTCTATTCTCTCTCTCTCTATTCTCTCTCTCTATTCTCTCTCTCTATTCTCTCTCTCTATTCCCTCTCTCTATTCCCTCTCTCTATTCTCTCTCTCTATTCTCTCTCTTCATTCCCTCTCTCTCTTTAAGTTAATAAGACAGAGACGCTGCTTGTCGTGTTCCTGTGAAACCACAAAGCAGCGTGAACTCCGTCCTGTAGATTAGTCACAGCTTTACCTCTGACACTGGAGACTCCTTCTGTAAATGTTAAACTTACAGAAACCTTCGCCGTATCAACACTGTAAAAACGCGTTTATTATCAGCGTCGCGTCCGCGTACACCGCACACGCCCCTGCGAACGGGCCGTTACTATAGAAACCATAACGACCTGCGCTAATGTCACAGCTGCTGTTCTAGAAAACTAATCAGCACCTCCTGACCAATCAGAGTCCAGAGCTCAGAGCGCTGTGGGATAGAGAGTGTATAGAATAAGTGTGGAGGTCTCTTACCAGCTCCGGGGTGTAGCCTGTCGCGTTCCTGTGGCACGACGGCTGAATATATACACCAGCGCCCCGAGCTGGAAACGGTCCCAAAACCCGTCTCTGTTCAGAACACACTCCTAATCAGGCTCGAATGAGCGGCTGTGCGTCCGTAGGGCGCCGAAGGAAAGTGTGCCAAAACATTCTCTCAAATCAACACCCCTCCAAAACTGACCCCCCGCCATCCAACCCCCCCTTCTCCCCCCCCGCCCCCACCCGCTGTTTTTAATGCCCCTGCAAAGCTATTTCATTAGGTGTCATTTTGGCCCAGACGCTCTTTGTTCATTATCCCATGATTCAGCAGCAGCCGTGCCAAGAGTGTGAGACTTACAATGAGGCCAGGCTGCTAACGTGTGTGTGGACATTCAGAGAGAGAGAGAGAGAGAGAGAGAGAGACACCAGAACATGGTTCTGAAAACATGATTCATCTTGTTTAGAACTCTATCTATTCTCTCTCTCTTTATTCTCTCTATTCTCTCTCTTTAAGTTAGGAAGACATAATAAAAATGGCAGTGTGTGTGTTAGTGAGAAACTGAAAAGAAGCGTAAACTCCTCCGTCCTGAAGATGTGAGAAAACCTAAAGCTACAGCTTCACCTCTGACACTGGAGACTCCTTCCATACACATATTTCTCCTGACAGAAAACACGGGCTTTTCTTCTTTAAACAACGCAAACGCATGAATATACAGCTGTGATCTGGAGCTGCGCTGCTGCGGAAAACTAATCAACACCTTCTGACCAATCAGAGCTCAGCACTGAGCACTGAGCAGTGTGTGAGACGCAGTATGGAGAGTGGATCTAGACCCTGTAATTACGCTGTACCCGGCCTGTAGAAACAGCTCACAGCGTTCTAATGGACCGTTACGATTTAAACAAACCATTATAAACAGGGTTCCCTTTATTCTTCGATGGGTTATATAAATCCAGCTGTGTGCTGCGTGCGTTTTATTCCACGCTGTCAGAGTTAACGAGTCACTGCGGTTACAGATGTTAATGAGGCACTGCAGTTACAGATGTTAATGAGGCAGTGCGGTTACAGATGTTAATGAAAGACTGCGGTTACAGATGTTAATGAGGCAGTGCGGTTACAGATGTTAATGAGGCACTGCGGTTACAGATGTTAATGAGGCAGTGTGGTTACAGATGTTAACGAAAGACTGCGGTTACAGATGTTAATGAGGCAGTGCAGTTACAGATGTTAATGAGGCAGTGCGGTTACAGATGTTAATGAGGCAGTGCGGTTACAGATGTTAATGAAAGACTGCGGTTACAGATGTTAATGAGGCAGTGCGGTTACAGATGTTAATGAGGCAGTGCGGTTACAGATGTTAATGAAAGACTGCGGTTACAGATGTTAATGAGGCAGTGTGGTTACAGATGTTAATGAGGCACTGCGGTTACAGATGTTAATGAGGCAGTGTGGTTACAGATGTTAACGAAAGACTGCGGTTACAGATGTTAATGAGGCAGTGCGGTTACAGATGTTAATGAGGCAGTGCGGTTACAGATGTTAATGAAAGACTGCGGTTACAGATGTTAATGAGGCAGTGCGGTTACAGATGTTAATGAGGCAGTGCGGTTACAGATGTTAATGAAAGACTGCGGTTACAGATGTTAATGAAAGACTCCGGTTACAGATGTTAATGAGGCAGTGCGGTTACAGATGTTAATGAGGCAGTGCGGTTACAGATGTTAATGAGGCAGTGCGGTTACAGATGTTAATGAAAGACTGCGGTTACCTATGTTAATGAGGCAGTGCGGTTACAGATGTTGATGAGGCAGTGCAGTTACAGATGTTAATGAGGCAGTGCGGTTACAGATGTTAATGAGGCAGTGCGGTTACAGATGTTAATGAAAGACTGCGGTTACAGATGTTAATGAGGCAGTGCGGTTACAGATGTTAATGAGGCAGTGCAGTTACAGATGTTAATGAGGCAGTGCGGTTACAGATGTTGATGAAAGACTGCGCGGGTTTTACTGTGTGTCATGAGATAGAAACAGAAGTGAGGCGCGACACGAGCGGTTCTGCGGGAGTCTGACTGCGAGATGTTTATTTTCTCCGCCG
The DNA here is from genome assembly GCF_023375685.1 of Ictalurus furcatus. Classification (NCBI taxonomy): domain Eukaryota; kingdom Metazoa; phylum Chordata; class Actinopteri; order Siluriformes; family Ictaluridae; genus Ictalurus; species Ictalurus furcatus. Next base: position 556,001 of record NC_071259.1, on the reverse strand, counting down.
CACTGCACAGGGTTCAGGTTCCCAGAAGGTTCTCCGGCAGGTTGGCTACACTCTGTAAAATAAAGGTTCCAATTAGAACCAAAAAGAGGGTTTTCAGCCTGATGCCATCGGAGAACCCCTTCGGGTTTTACGTTGTAAGAACCTTTTACTCTGAAGTTCTATTTAGAGAACCATTTATTCACTGGTGCTCTAAAGAACGGTTCTTCACAGCAGTGCTGCAAGGAACCATGTTATCATAAGTTCTCTAAAACAACAACCTCTTAATTAGTGCTGTAACGAATCAAAGTAAGGTTCTTAAGGGGGATGTCAGGAGAACGCTCTTAAATTAAAAACAATGGTTTCTTCCTGTCAAGAACCGTTTTCCATTGTACAGGGTTCTTGAGTTGAGCTGGACGGTTCTCTGGAGATTACAGGAGTTCTTTATGTTTCGTTATAGGATCTTCAGAGCAGTGTACCGGTTCTTCAAGGTCTCGTCCCTTCCTAACAGCTTAAAGTGAACCCTGCTGTATAAGGTTCTTTGTGGGACTGGGTGTGTGAGAAGGTTCTCCTGGCGTCACTCTTAAGAACCTTACTTTGGTTCCTTAAAACCATAACTGTTTTATTATTATTATTATTATTATTATTATTATTATTATTATTAATATTAGAGAACTTATGATAACAAGGTTCCTTGTAGCAGTGCTGTGAAGAACCGTTTTCGGGTGCTTTAA
>NC_071259.1:542791-552791 GCF_023375685.1 Ictalurus furcatus | reverse complement strand
TATGACCTTTGAAGAACTGCAGCGCAGCCAGACGCACACCAGCGGCTCTAAAGCTTTACTGGGAGGAAATAGCTTCTGAACATGATCCCTCGTCTGATCCCCCTCTCTCTCTCTCTCTCTCATTCTTTCTTCTCTGTAAGTTCCTGTCATCAAAGTCCCTCCACGTAACTTGGTGAACGTGACCGGCAGCAGTGCAGTGTTCCTGTGCGAGGTCTTTGCCTTCCCCATGGCGCTGGTGGAGTGGAGGAAAGACGGAAAGGAGGTTGTTTTGCCTGGAGACGATCCTCATATATCTGTCCAGGTGAACCATTTTAAACATGAACGTTTGTTACGTTTGTGCACGTGATCTGGGATGTAATCTGTGTATATATGTATGTACTGTATGTCCTCACACGTCCCTCGTCCTACGTAGTCCAGAGGAGGTCCTCAGAAATACGAGCTCTCTAGCTGGCTGCAGATTGAGGACGCGACTCGGGAAGATTCGGGGACCTACAGATGCATCGCCAAGAACGAGCTGGGAAACGTCTCGGCCACGGCGGTGCTGGGGATTCTGCCACCGGGTAACGGGCCACCACACGGACACTGACTTTACGCTGTACGCTTTTCCGAGCGCAATCGCACGTCGTAAAGTTATTCTTTGGTTCCATTTAGAATGCGTGATACGCGTGGCTGGAATGTTTGATTAACATCTCTAAAATCTGCTCCACTCTCATTTAAAATCAACCCACAGGATGATGGGATAGGATAACGCCAAATTCTCCACAAAACATGGTCGCCTCCGAACCCCTCTCCGTCACCTTTAACGTTATTCTCCAGGGTTAACACGGCTACTGCTCTCCTGAGGGTTTATTCCTGTTAACGCGTGTTTTCTGCATGCTGAGTGATGAGTCGTTTTCAGTAATCACACGTTTATCTTACACGCGTATAACGTGACCGATTTAGCCAGGACTGGCATCGTCTCACTCCATTTAATAATCTTAAACGATCGCTGAACGCGTACAAACTCTAAATAAACCCACTGTTTCGTTTCTCCCTAGACGAGATGTCTGCCTATTTAGAAGAACGCGTGAAGGAGTTGACGGGGTACGATCCGATCAGAGACTACGACGGAGACTATTACTGAAGCGCTTTAGAGCAAAAGACTCGAGAAACTCTTCTTGAAGACGAAAACCGCCTGGCGTGTCCGCGAGAGACCTGACATCTGGACCCACGACCCGCTCAGAACCCGGAGAGGAACACGACGCAGCACGCTGACATGAAAGGAAAACACACACGACACACTAGACCTCGACAAAGCCAAGAGCCACCCTGATGGATGTAGAGCGTCCCAGATGGAGGCTTTAATCAGAAGGATGAAGATGTCTTTTGTTTGAACTGCGGCTCTTTATATTTCCTCTTGTGATGTAGGCCGTAAACTCAGAGAACGTTCCAGACGCACCGGAACTCTCTGCTCTAATTTCATTCTCAATAGATCCCTTTCTCCAGTCTCTATATTTTTCCATATGAGTTCACGGGTGCTCGAGTCCCAGACGGAGGAGGAGCTTCGTCCACAGCTGGTCTTCTTTAAGAGCTTCTGTCTTAAAGCCCGAGCACAGACATCCCATTATATATCTATATCTATATATATATCTATATTTTAATAAGCTGCGCGCACTCATCGTGTTTAATAAAAACCCGAGCTACTCTGGACTGAATACTGACATACTTTCACCTTAACCCTGTTTCCTCTCTTCAGCTGAGTCTTTACATGACCACTCTCGCATGAGAAAGCTGTGGAAAGCGAGATCTTTGAGGGTTTCTTTTTGGTTGTATTATTTGATTCAGACTCGATATAGGTCGATTTATTATCATGTGTATGTTATTCAATGTCTTGCTTTGTTTTTAAGTACTTATGTATACTTATATAAAGCGTTTGGCAGACGCTGTTATCCAGAGCGACTTACATTTATCTCCTTTATTCATTCGAGCGGTTGAGGGATAAGGGCCTTGACCAAGGGCCCAACACTGGCAGTGTGAACTCATGACCTTCTGATCAGTGGCCCAACATCCTAACCACTGAGTTCCCCCTGCCCTACATCAGGAACCTTTCGTGTTCGTGTTCATGTTCATGTAACTACACTGCGGTATTTTCAGCAGCGCATTTACAGGTTGTTTTATACCTTACCCTTGTTTTTATTTACAATAAAACACTCAAAAACTTTGCTTTGTGTTGGTATGTCGTTTGTGTCTGGATATTTGATATCTGGAAAAGTGCTCAGACTCTCGCCGGGTTAAAAATACTCCAGCAGGGTTGACGTTTGAGAACTTCAGAGGTGGATAAGATTTCTACACTCTTGTGAGACTCTGTTTTTCCTCCGAGTCTGATTAGAGCCGCAGCGTTAACTCGCCTCTATGGAATCAGTTCAGTGCTGTCCAGTTTCCGTCAGACTTGTACAGGAGTACAGGAGAAGTAATTGGGGGATTGGACGAAAGCCCAGAAGCCGGAGCAGGGGGCTTCCCTGATTTCCCAAACCAGCCGTTAATGTCCTGCAATGAAAAGACATTACTGGCACAGAGAGGAGTTCAGTTCAGCTCCATGTAGGCATTCAGACGGACGGACGGATGGATGGATGAATGGTTAGACTGTGTCCTGTGGAAAAAAGAGCTGAAAATAAAATTAAACAATGTGTGAAAGCGGAATGTAAATTCACTTCCTGTTTCCTGCTTGCAGTGAACGTTCCACGGACTCACAAGCAACTACCACATGAGGTGTTCCTGTAGAACGCACGCTGCCACATGGTGGACATCAGGAAGTACCTCCAGACTCTCCAGGAGAGCGTGTTCTGTCTGAATAAAGGTAAGCGTTTCCAGACATTCACTGCTTCATGTCGGTTATCCGCATGCCTTTCGAAGGACAGAGCAAATCCGTTAATCAGGAGTGATGAGGAGAACGAGGCGCGATAAAAGGTTCATATTCAGAGATTCCTCAAAAACATCAAAAAGACTTACTTCATGAGACGTAGATCAAATAAAATGAAAAGTCATTTGAGGCATAGAGCTGTGGAGGAATGTGGAGACCATTAGATTATTGTTTGAGGTTGATTTGTTACAGAGCATTTGTTTATACTGCAGAAAACTCAGAAACAAACTGCGGAATCCCAAATGTGTTTCTGATTTAAAACAAATGTAAGCAGAGTCGAGGAATGCGCGTCTGATGTAGAATAAAGAAGTGGCTTAGCATATGTGTGAGCCAGAAAAATAGCTGAATGGATCTGGAAGCTTCTCCGTGTAGGCCCAGTGGCCTAATGGATAAGGCATCAGTCTTCGGAGCTGAGGATTGTGGGTTCGAGTCCCATCTGGGTCAGTTTATAGCTATGGTATAAGGAATTAGAGCCCGATGTTCGGGTCACACAGACTTTTCCATGCACATGAGTAAAGACGCACCAGTGGTGTCATGTAAGGTTCCTGTTCTTGTGAGCTGTTTTCGATTCCCGGGTGGAAGTCTATCCTGACGTCGTTGCCCTTAAGGGCATGTTGAAAAAGCCTGCAGGACTGCTGTGAATATCGAGTTTGATCCTGTCCTGTGTGAAAAGGTCCAGTCAAGGGAACTAAAACAACGTGCCTTCACTCAACATTCAAGTTCTTGTGAACTGGGTTTGAGTGCTGTTACAGAGTCTGCCAGAAGGGGGCAGCTGTGTACGTTAATCTGAAAGCTATTGCTGTGCATAATAAACTGCTGGTTGCACTTTAGATCAAAGGGGCACCAAGATGTTTACGTTGTCCTGCAGGTCTTCATCATGCACACCAAAATCACGCACCGGTGGTGTAATGGTATCACGCAAGATTCCCATTAGATTCTGGTGAAGTCTATCCTGATGCTTTCAAAGGCATGTTGAAAAAGCCTCCAGGACTGCTGTGAATTTCCATCGACTGTCATGTGTGGAAAGGTCCTGCGACTCCCAGTCAAGTGCACTAAAGCAACGTGGTGTCACACAAGCGTCACGCTCTTCTGAACTGGGTTTCAGTCCTGCCCTACACAGACTGTCTCGATGCCTTTCTGCTTTCTAGGTTCTGCCGTGAAGCATCTGAAGCTCTGGATGACCCTGCATGAGGAGAATCGATCTCAACGCGTTCATGATTCATTTCTATCACATGTCTGAGCACGAAACGCATCGGAGCACTTCGAGAAACTAGTCGAGGTCATGCGTAATGAGGGCATGTGGAGAAAGCCTCCAGGATTACCGTGAACGTAGAAAATCAATCAGAAACCATTCAAGATAGACGAGATTATACCACAGTGTGCTTGTAATTGATGTTATTTACCTTCACTTCCTCCGGAGGGCAGCAGAGAGCCAAGCAATTTCGAATAGGAAAGTGTTTCATCAGAATAAGTTCTGTTATCTCTTTTTATTTTGGAAGAAATTAGTAGGGCAAGTCTAATTTTAACGAGCAAGAACACTGTGTGTGTGTGCGTGTGTGTGCGTGCGTGTGTGTGTGTGTGTGTGTGTGTTTCTGACAATGGAAACAGGATGTCAGCAAGAGCAGCTGACCACAGTGTTGAGATGACACCTTAACTGTTAAATCTGCTGTTCTGAGACATGCAAATTATACTGACCCTCATGTATGTGTGTGTGTGTGTGTGTGTGTGTGTGTGTGTGTGTAAGACAAACACAGAGCTTCATCAATACTTTAATGAACCACAAAGCGTCTGTCTTTGCTTGTGAAAATGTGCAATAAAATAAAAAGTGCACATCTCTGTGCAAACTGTCGACGAGAACGCAAACACACACACACACACACACACACACAGAACGCAGACATGTCTCGGGTGGAAGGAAGTAAGTCTTGACATTGGAAGCGTGCTTATCGTCGTCGTTTTAGGGAAACACACGTCGAGCGTATCTCTTTTTGCAGCGGCGTTGTGAAAGAGCTCATCTGGGTTATACAGGATGTAGAAATGGCGGAACTTATGGCGGAGATGTTGATTACGTCACGAGCAAATATGCAGGAAAGGGTGCTACAGCTCGACGAAAGAAGCTCGCAGTTGTTTGAGAGCGCAGCGTGAAGCAGACAGACATGGAGGAGGACATCAGGAAGAGGGGTATGCTATATGTACAGCAGCAAAGATTTGGAAAGGTAAGACCGAGAAGCCTGAATGAACACGCTCCTCACATCGAAGTTGCGACCTGCATCCTGAAATGATGATATTATAGCGCGGGTAACCCGAGGCCGTTCGTAAACAGGGCAGAGGGTACAAACACGTATTTCATAACAGTATACGGACTGAAAATGAATGGTTTATGGTTATATTATTTAGAAGTTCCTTTACTCTGGTTTAGATTGCACTCTCAGATCAGAAACGATACGGGACATTCGCTACAGCGCACCATGCACGAAATATTCCGCAACCGTCAGACATCCAGGCGTCAGGATTTTGTAAGAAAAGGTTCCTCGACGGTTCTTCAGCTGGATAACGGCTTTAGATTTCCCAAAGCGTTTTTGTTGTTGTTTTTTGATGAAGAAACCCTCTGTTGCGAGGTTCTACATGAAAGCTTAAGCGTTTACACTAGAGCTGTACGTGTCAGAGAGGAGAGATCGGAGTCCAGGGTCCTCACGGGGGTCAGGTTCGGTTCATCTGAAGATCAGTAAGCTCGAAATGTTTTTTTAACGAGGTCAAATTGGACGCCGAATATCAGCGTATCGTGAAGTTCGGGAGTAAAAAGCTTTACGGTCGGAACAACAGCGTAGACGTTCGAGTGAAGGGCCTGATGTGTGATGTGTTGGATTATATTCACGGATAAAGCTGCACCGAGGGCCAGCGTGGGATTTAATTTGGCTCTGGAATGTCTGAGAACGTCTGATCTAGAGGAACAAACCAAAGAAGACTTTCGGTTGATAACGCAAAGTCTGCGCCTGTGTTTTAAACAAATCAGTCAATCTGTTCTGTTTATTTTTTGTTTGTTTGTTTGTTTGTTTGTTTTTAATATGTATTTTTTTTTAAACCATTTGCAGAAGTGGAGAAAAGTGTGGTCTATCCTGTACCGAGAGAGCACCTGCTCCATCTCACGCCTGGAGTTTTTCGAGTGTAAAGATGGCGGGACTGGCACGCTGGAGAAATGCAAAAGCAAGCAGGACAACAAAAAGGTGAGCGCTGAAAAAGAACTCCGGAACTGAGCGCATGCAGGCAGCGTCGATGTTTCCAGCGTCTACAGATTCCAATAAACACGCGATAATATCTTCACCTGTTCGATATGGATCGGAAAGGTTATTGTTTAGTACGCACACGCTGACTCATGCGTTCAGTTCGGTCCTGTGTGGAGCGCTAGAGAATGATTCATACGCCTAGTTTCTGTTCGACTGGGGCGTCTGATACGACCGAATGAACCGTTCAGCTTGGTGAGACACGTGTAAAATACGCTCTAATGTGTTGCAGATCATCAGACTGAGCGACTGCATTCGCGTGTCCGAGGCTGCGGATGTAGACGGCTGCCCGAAGGACTGCAAGGCTTTCTTGGTGGAAACCACGGAGAAGACGTTCGTGTTCGCTGTAGAAATGGTTGAAGTAGAAGACTGGATGCAGAAACTGTGTGAAATTGCATTTCCTGTAAGTAACTTCTGACTGACTTCTGCTGCAGCAACACTCACTGTTGATTTCTTCAACTCGCTGGAACAGTACGGTTAGCAGTTTGCGTGTGAAAGTTGCGTGTGAAAGTACAGAACAATAGATGGTTGAATAGTTCCTGTAGATTTGCACCAGAGAGGATGATTTTAAGAGCTCTGGCTTGGGATGTGAGTCTTCAGAGACCTGAAATGAGCACGAAGCAGTAACAACTCGAGTCATCAGAGGAACTCATGATGGGCGCGGTAGACGGGTGGGGCGGTGGGATAAACTCGAGGTCCTGGACGCCATACGCATCATTTTACATATCAGAGAACCTCATGTACTTACTCTAATTCTTATACCACAGCTAAGTACTCACGAGTACAACGTAAAGCACATAAAGTCCTACTTGTTTTTATTTTTATCCATTTATAGTTGCATTTAATGTCGTGGAACGTTAGTTCCTGGTCCTACTTCCTTTTTTTTCCTTTCTCATAAAGTTCATGAGACAAAAAAAACCCAACCGTAGCTCGCCGTATTACTGAGAAACTGCAACGGAGCGCAAAGTTAACGCTGCGGGTTCACCTCCGACGCTGGAGACTCCTTCCGTACGTGTCGAATAAACATCTCCTTCACGTCGCCGTATAAAGAATGACAGGTTTTATTCGATCCTCGGTTCACCGTCCCTGTACGAGCGCCGTGGATTGTCTACGTTTAGAGAAAAGGAACCTTCCAGATCGTGATACCAGAGTCAGATCTTTCCACGAGACTGAACGTGACCTTTTCGATAACGTGTAACTAGCGTACGCAGTTGCGGTGCTGTTTTGGACCGGAGGTTAAGGTCAGACACGGTCTAAAGTCTAAAATAAGTCTAAAAACAGCTTCAAATAAATCGTAATTAATGGGACAGACCCTTCCACTCATCAAACCTCAGAGATCCAATTCACACCGTAATCAGACGGAGAAATACACCCCGGTTATCTGATTCATACGGGTTAGATAAGGATTAGATTTCACGTGACGCGTGCACTGTAAACGTGACACACTGGGAAAGCACGAACGTCTAGAGGAACGTCTGTAGAAAGTAGGTCGAGTAAATAAAGCGTGATTTTAGCGGTCGTCTCCCGTCGTCACGCTGTACGGGATCCCGAGCTCTTCTAACAGCAGACCTGCGATTACAGGAAACAGCCCACGCTCTGAATCCGCAGATCCGCTCGCAGACGAACGGGCACAGGCGTTTTTCAAAGTGAGCTTGAGGTAATACGGACATTCCCCCCTCCCCCCGTCCATAATCGAGTCGTGTTGCTGTCCCATGACTTTCTTATTTTAGACTTAACGTCGTAGCGGAGCTCGCATTCTTACTGATTCCAGCCGAACGCTGTAGATTTCTCACACTTACAGAAAGTGCTGAAACAGTCGCTAGCGACCGCGCACGACACGGGCTCACGTCGCGATCGACACGCTCTTTCACGACGTGTGATTTCCACGTGTCGCGGCCGTGCTGGCTCGGTGGGTAAGACACTGGACTTCTGACCAGAAGGTCGTGAGGTCAAACCCCGGCACCACCGAGTGTGTTACTCTCCTTTGTTTTGTTGTTTGTTTATTTATTTATTTATGAGATAATGAGGTAAATGATATGTAAGTCACTCTGGATAAGGGCGTCGACCAAACGCCGTAAATATAAAGCAGGTTCAAATCTCTCTAAACCTTCACTTATCAACATCATCGATAGGCTGTTAGCCACAATGCTAACGGCTAATGCTTCATCTGTCTTATGCAAATGTCCATTATTGCTTCATAAATTGTTTACGCAACGCAAAATAAAGTGACTTCAGCCGTTACAGAAGAGAAAATGACTCAAGAATGACTGAACACACACACACACACACACACACACACACACACACGATAACAATCACGTGCAGGTGATGATCATCTCTGCGATTGTGTTGGTTCTGTAGATGAACTGGAGCGAAAGAGGAGCGACGAGATGCAACAGTTTGCCGCCCGAACCCGACGACGTCTCCATGACGGATAACTCTCTGTACTGTGGAAAAGAGGCCGGTGAGAACACGTTCCACTTCACTGACACGCACACGAGATGCCCACACGAGAGGAACTGCAGAAGCTGTGAGCAGAGCTGCTGAGAATCTGCAGAAGGTCATTTCTGTACATTAACACCACGCAGGTCTCGCACTGAAACTTCAGCCACTTCTTCATTCCCCTGTTACGCAGTGGAAACGTGTGGCCTAGTTTTCCTGTTCGGTGGTGGAGCAGTGTGTAACACCAGAGTCCGCAGCGTGTGTGTGTGTGTGTGTGTGTGTGTGTGTGTGTGTTTGCTTATCAGTCACAGTGTGACACATCCTGCTGTCAGCATGTCTGCTCTTCTAGCCTCCACGCATCGTCAGAGCAGATCTATCAACACTGGCACAAGCGTCAGTTAATATCTCTCAACTTCGTGTGTTACTCTTCTTTGTTTTGTTGTTTATTTATTTATTTATTTATTTACGAAATGCTACTTTTTACTGGTTTTGCTGGGATCCTGCGTTCTGATTGGTCAGAAGGTGTGGATGAACCTTCCGTTACGGCGGGTCTGACAGTAGCGCAGCTGTAAATCACACCTCCGTATTAACGCGCTGGTCCGGAACGCGTCGGGCGGATCGCGCCACGCTTTAGAAGCAGATAAACGACACACAAGGCGCGCAGTCGATAAAGCGAACGCAGATGAAGGAGTGTCCAGTGTCAGGAGTGAAGCTTTCTGAACAATATGTTGTTTATTTGTGTGTTTGTTTAGGCACGTGTTTCTGCCTGCGCCGTGCGCGCCTGCTGTAGTTTTGCGCGGGTTCGTAGGAAGCAGATCCACAGGGAAGTGTTTCAGTCCAGACGGCAGGGCACAAGGCCGGATTTTTCAAACAGGAGCTCTAGGTCTTGTAGGCGTTACACGTCACATCGTAAAACACTCGCGCGCGCTGGAGACGGTTTTTACGTCAAGAACACGTACAGTTTGTTGCCACGATGTAAGAACGTGTTTCCCCACAAACCCCCAAACTTCCTGAGCTCACGTCTCACCTGGCAGAGGAGCGGAGACGCGAACGCAAGACTGAAACCGGAGACCGGGTCCTGCAGTTCTGAACGGGCTTGCAATTAGTTTCATGTTTTTGTTTCTCTTAAACATGAGATGCTGAATTTTATGTGAGCGAGAACGCAAGAATGAACGAAAGAATGAATGAAAGAATGAACGCAAGAATGAACGCAAGAAAGAACGAAAGACAAACTGGGAAAGAAAGAAACACTGGTTTTGAAACGATAAAATCTTTTACAAGATGATTTACACAAACTGGTAAAGTTCATCTCCTGGAAGCAATCTCTCTCACGCTCCCTCTCTCTCTCTCTCTCTCTCTCTCTCTCTCTCTCACGCTC
>NC_071259.1:454811-472320 GCF_023375685.1 Ictalurus furcatus | reverse complement strand
AGAGAGAGAGAGAGAGAGAGAGAGAGACAGAGAGAGAGAGAGACAGAGAGAGACAGAGAGAGACAGAGAGAGAGAGAGACAGAGAGAGAGAGAGAGAGAGAGAGAGAGAGACAGAGAGAGACAGAGAGAGAGAGAGACAGAGAGAGAGAGAGAGAGAGAGAGAGAGAGAGAGAGAGAGAGAGCATTTTACAGTTCAATGCTTCCCACTGAGACGTTAATCAACATAATGAGTGGCTTATTCTCAGTTTGGGTCAAAGTGACCGTTTGTTAACGGAACAATATTGTAAACGATGTTAAATTAATGTCTTCCGCTCAAATGGACGTTAAACAAGCATTTCAGAAACCGTATTTCTATTACAGAGACAGCGCGATTCGGGCCAGATGTTCTGGTCATTCTGACCCTGAAACTAATAGGATGGAAGAAACGTGTCTGGAGTTTACTGGAGTAAAAAAAATCCCCTTTCTCGTATTTGGACTCCCACTCGCCGATCAGGAGGAACTCGGAGCTCGGGACGTGACTCTGGAACTGTTTATATGGATCACTCCTGCTGGACATTAAAATAAACACTGCAGTAGTTTTGCTGTAGAAACTACAATCACTTCACGTACGTTTGTGAAAGAAGTTCGTTCCTGTTCTCGCTTACGTTACAGCAGCTATAAACATCATCGATCCTTCACCAGCCCTCTCTCTATTCTCTCTCTCTCTATTCTCTCTCTCTATTCTCTCTCTCTCTATTCTCTCTCTCTATTCTCTCTCTCTCTATTCTCTCTCTCTATTCCCTCTCTCTCTATTCTCTCTCTCTCTCTCTATTCTCTCTCTCTCTATTCTCTCTCTCTATTCTCTCTCTCTATTCTCTCTCTCTCTATTCTCTCTCTCTATTCCCTCTCTCTCTATTCTCTCTCTCTCTCTATTCTCTCTCTCTCTCTATTCTCTCTCTCTCTATTCTCTCTCTCTATTCCCTCTCTCTCTATTCCCTCTCTCTCTATTCCCTCTCTCTATTCTCTCTCTCTCTCTCTATTCCCTCTCTCTCTATTCCCTCTCTCTCTATTCCCTCTCTCTCTATTCCCTCTCTCTATTCTCTCTCTCTCTCTATTCTCTCTCTCTCTATTCTCTCTCTCTATTCCCTCTCTCTCTATTCCCTCTCTCTATTCCCTCTCTCTCTCTCTATTCCCTCTCTCTCTATTCCCTCTCTCTCTCTCTATTCCCTCTCTCTCTATTCCCTCTCTCTCTATTCTCTCTCTCTCTCTCTATTCCCTCTCTCTCTATTCCCTCTCTCTCTATTCCCTCTCTCTATTCTCTCTCTCTCTCTATTCTCTCTCTCTCTCTATTCTCTCTCTCTCTATTCTCTCTCTCTATTCCCTCTCTCTCTATTCCCTCTCTCTATTCCCTCTCTCTCTCTCTATTCCCTCTCTCTCTATTCCCTCTCTCTATTCTCTCTCTCTATTCTCTCTCTATTCTCTCTCTCTCTATTCCCTCTCTCTATTCTCTCTCTCTATTCTCTCTCTATTCTCTCTCTCTCTATTCCCTCTCTCTATTCTCTCTCTTTATTCCCTGTCTCTATTCTCTCTTTATTCCCTCTCTATTCTCTCTCTCTATTCTCTCTCTATTCCCTCTCTCTATTCCCTCTCTCTATTCTCTCTCTTTATTCTCTCTCTATTCTCTCTCTCTTTATTCTCTCTCTCTATTCCCTCTCTCTATTCTCTCTCTTTATTCCCTCTCTTTAGTCTCTCTCTTTATTATCTCTTTATTCTCTCTCTCCATTCCCCCTCTCTATTCTCTCTCTTTATTCTCTCTCTTTATTCCCTCTCTCTATTCTCTCCCTCTATTCTTTCTCTTTATTCTCTCTCTTTATTCTCTCTCTCTCTTCCCTCTCTTTATTTAAAAAAAACATCAACGCAGCTTGTCATGTTACCGAGGAACCGTGAAGAACCTCCTCTGTCCTGAAGATGTCGCTATAAAAGTTACAGCGCTGACACTGGAGACTCCTTCCCATTACAGAAAACTTCACACCATCGTTCCGTTTACGTGGAGCGTCCGCTGTACACGTCCACGTGAATGAGCTGTCGCTATAGAAACGATAACATGCTATATTATAGGAAAATTAAACACTCTCTGGCCAATCAGAATGCAGAATTCAACCACTGTGAACGCTGAGGATGCGTCAGTGCGTGTAATAAATAAATAAATAAATAAAGAAATAAATAAGTGGCAATTTAGTGCACACACTATTAATTATTTTGAAGGGGAAAAAAAAGGTAATCATCCCTCTGTTTCACAACTTATCAATCACGTGCATCCTCTCAGTCTCCAAAAAGGAGTCAATCAGTTCAAGAAAGATGTGTGTGTAGTGGAATAATATAAGAAGAACATCACTTCCTCACGCTTCATATCTTAACACGTTATATTTGTCCGTTTTTCTCACTAGATATCTTGCTGGCTTTATTCCATTTCCGGGGGTGTACAAACTTCTGCACTGGACTGCATGTCATGATCACGGAATGAAAGATGCGAGACAGACCTGCTGTACTGTAGCCGCTTAAAGGCGAAATGTTTGTTTCCTCGTCGGGAATTTCACATCACATCCGATCCAAACGAGAGAAAAAAACCGTCTCCAGATGTGTGTTGGTGTGAACAAAGGAAAATAAATCAGCGCTGTTGTTCTGGATCTTGTTGGATAACGCTTGTCCGTCAGTCACATTAACGGAATTCGATATCTTCCTCTTCGGAGCTTGTTCTCTCGTCATATTTTATCTGATGTGAGGCCAGATTCCCACAAGCTCCTGGGACGAGGCGGGAAAATGCTTCTCTAATCCTCTTTTCTGTAAGTGGGTTTATTTATAAAGCAGTGTGACTGGGTTCGGCACAGAACTCATAAAAGCTGGTGTTGTTCGCAAATAAGCGAGGACGTGTGTGTGTGGGGCTATTAGAGGTTTTTAATGCGTAATGACCGCACTGTGTGTGTGCAGATACGCTTCCCGCTGTTTCCTTCCTGCAGCTCGGAAAATGATTCCACACAAATGTTGTTCAGACTTTACACTACAGACCACTGTGGGTCATTTCCTAACAGCGCCGTACTGCCGACGTCGCCGGGAGACCGTTACCACCGCCAACGTGATGACTGACCCACAACTATACTTTTTATCCGTTTATAGTTACATTTAATATTGTGTTATTCTTTATGTTAAAGCAGCGATAAAGAGTCGCTCAGAAGAAGCTGCTTCAGCACCGCGGCAGTGAGACTGGTGTCAGGAATAACACGTCCACATCATCAGCCCGACCTCCTCTTCTCTTCTCCTCTCGCCCACATGACTGTGAACACACCGTGATGATCACACGTTCACTCCTCACCGCTACCTCACATTCTACATCGGTGTTCCTCAAACCTTTTCACACCAACGACCACCGAACCAATTACAAACATTCACAGACCATCTAACCCCCAATCCCGCCCACAACAACGCGCAGTTTAAGAGTGTAGCCCAGGGGTGGGCAGTCTTATCCGGAAAGAGCCGGTGCGGTGCAGGTTTCATTTCAAACCGAGCAGAAGCCACACCTGAATCTACTGGAAGCCGAGATCAGCAGGTGGAATCAGGTGTGCCTCCTGCTTGGTTGGAATGAAAACCTGCACCCACACCGGAACTTTCCGGATAAGACTGCCTACCCCCGGTATAGCCTGTTGCAGTTTAGCCTGATGTTCAATAACAGTTTTAAACCTCGTGTTTTGTTGTTTCTGTTGCTATATTAATGGGAAGAATGGAGCTGCTTTTTCTGAGACATCAGTGAGACGCTGATCTGATTTCGCTGCTTTGATTTCAGACCAACAAGCGTGGAGAGATCCAACTTCACAGTTGTAGGCGGTTGGAAACAGTTTAGAGCAGAGTCAGCCAGCTCAGGATGCTCAGGTTGGACGTGGACCCAAAAGTCCATCAAAGATTTCTCTGTAAAAGTCATCTTCAGCTCTCCGTCTGAGGCCGTTTCCTCAAGGCTAAGCTCTCTCTGAAAGCTTGGAACTGACATGTTGGATGTGCGTTTTGTCTCCAAATGGAGTTCTGATCCACTCAAAGCCTATACGTCCAGTTCTGGGAAATATCTTCCCGATTGTGAGTGAAGGCCTTGGAGATGTTCCTTGAAGGCTGCAACTGTATCGTCATCCAACTCCTTCACTCCAGCAGTGAAGAGAACGTCCGTGAGCGAAGGGAAACAATCGAATTCTTGAGGTTTTGAGACGGGAACACCACAGTTCCATCTTGATCGTTATCCTGGACGGTAAAGATGGTGGCGGCTTTTCCTCGCAGCGCTGATCTCAACGCGTTGAGAGCGATGGAAACATCAGCCAGGTATGGCAATTTTGCAAGCCATAGGAAGTCATGGAATCTGTCATACAGTTCATCACTTTGATGAATCACTTTGTTCTCTGTGAATGCAACAGTGTGTTGCTGTGCCATTTGGTGCGACTGCACTTACACGCACGGCTAGTCCCGTGTACTTTGCTGTCATCGCAGTTGCACCATCTGTGCACATGCCAACACGCCTTACCCAGGTGTGGTTATGTCCTGTATGAGGCCGCTGCAGCCTTCGCATTTTCCCCAGGTACAAAAAACTCCGAGGACTTCTCCGTCATGTGTCTGTTAAGTTCATCGCGTTTTCACTCAAATAATTCAACAGGTTTCCCCGTGTACGCTATGTGTTTACCTTCTAAACGCCGCTTGAGTTTAGCTGGTTTCATAGCGATAGCATTAGCCAACGATCTGTGGCGCAAAACATAATGCGGTTTGGGATCCTCCTCATCCCCAGTCCAAAAAATTCCAAATTTGATATAATACGCTATTCACAAATACTTAGCTTAATAAATCTGATACGCACTCACTAGCTTACTTACTAGCTAACTTTCTGCCCATTTTATAAAGTTTTACACCACTACTAGAATCTAATAAATACGCTAACCAGCCAGCTAACAAGCTAACATGATCATACTTTATATATCTTACAGAGGAAGCTAAGATCATTTCTGGTCAATTCTTTAGCTCTACACCACGACTAAAAACAAATAAACATGCAAGACGTGTTCTAGCTAACACTACCTAGCCAGCTAGCAACCTAGATAGCTTATAACAAGTTAATGTTTGTGATTAAGAAAAAACAACTCTATGGTTTATAGATTTTCGAAAGAAATAAAGCTTGCTCTATTCCTGGGTAAGTTCTTTGGGTTCTTTGTCATTACTAGAAAATAAATAAACATGGCAATTACCAAGAAAGTTTCTAGCTAACTCTGACTAACCAGCTAGCTATCTACTTCGCTAACAAGCTACTGTTAATGACTAAAAGGTTTTTATGAATTTATATCCCTTATGGAACTTCCTGCATGAGTTTTAGACCAATAAATATGCTAGTTATCAAGAAATGCTCTAGCTAAGACTCAGTAGGCAGCTAACAACTTAGCTAGCTAGAAGCTAACACTAATAGTCAAAAAAATATATGTCTTATACACTGTATCTCAGGTAGCTGGCAAATGTTATTGGCTATTTTTTTTTTGAATTTATTTTTAGTTTAACAAACACCAACAAATAAAACAAATAAAAATGCTAGTTAAGAAGAACGTGTTTAGCTAACAGTAACTAGCCAGCTAACTTGTTAGTTATCAAACACTATAAATTGAAAGTTTTGGTTTATGTATTTTATGGCATTAGATAACTTTCTGGACCATTTTTAGATTAAACCACTATTAAGAACAATATAACAAAAATAAATAAACATGCTAGTTATTGAGAAATTTGCTAGCTAATGATTACTAGCTATCTCGCTGGCTACCTAGCTTGCTAACACGTTAATTATTATAACACGAATAATTTAGTGCTAAGTAACTATTTGGGCCCAAAGTTTAAAAGTTTAAAAGTTTAACATCGCTATTTTAAAAACAAATAAACATGCTAGTCATCAAGAAAATTTCTAGCACACACTAACTAGCCAGCTAACAAGGTAACACTAGCAATTAAAAAATATACCTGTTGGATCTACATAACTTTCTGGGCAGTGTTTTAGTTAACATCACTACAAACACTAAAAACAAATAAAAATTTTAGTCACGAAGAAAGCTTTTAGCCGAAACTAACACTAGCTAGCTGTATTAGCCTCGTATTAGCTTTGGAGTAAATTTCAGACACAGGAAATTGAGTCTCGTGGGCACAGGTGCATGGGATAAAGGGACCTGAGCTTTTGCTTTTAAGCTCTTTTTGTTTATCTTTTTGTTTGTTAATTAGCACGCAACAACACACAGCTCTTGCTAACACTGTAACATGACACATAAGGGTTTCTTAATAGAAAAAAGGAATCTTTTCCTTCCACGGTGCTCGAACTCGGTGCTCGAACTCTTCACAGATGTTTAATTAGCGAGCCATGGTTTTAATGAAGTTGACCTTTGTCAGTGCGTGTGTGTGTGACAGAGATTCTCACTTCTTACTCACACTCCGTTAGTGTTTTCGATTCGTCCACTCAGCGGGAGATTATTAAACGTGTTAAAACATTCCGAGTTTTACAAACACACTCGTACCGGTTTCAGATCGCAGGACAGATCTGTTAGCCGCGAGATAAAGTCCAGACGACCTTTTACTCACTCGATCTCGACTGACAAAGCAAATAGGGGATTAAGTCGGAGAAGTGAGACTCCATCTGAGTTCGGCTCCAGAGAACAAGCTGTTTTTAGGGTGATTTTTATTTGAATGTCTTTACTACAAAACAGATAAACACGCTAATGATCAAAGACGCTTTCTAGCTCACTCTGACTAGCCAGATCGCTAAATAGCTAGCTAAGAAGCAAATGTTAGAAGTCAAAACAGTTTATGGGATATATGCCTAACGAAGCTACGTATACTTCTGAGCAGGTTTTCAGTTTAACACCACTGGAGGGAAAAGCATGAATAAATGAATGAACATGCTAGTTATCAAGAACGTTTCTGTCTAAAACTGACAGCTAGCTGTCTAAGAAGCTCATTTTAGCAATTAAAATATGACGGTTAACAGATGTTATGGAGCTATTTTAGGGATTTCACACCACTAGTGGAAAAAAACAAACAAACAAACTAATAAACACATGAGGTTGTAGATGTTTCTAAACGTAAATGTAGATAATACTTACTAGCTAGCTAACAAGTTCATTCTAACAATTAAAAACGTTTACGGTGTTTAGGTTAGAAAAAAGCTAATACCACTACTAAAAAAAAATTAATAAATAGGGTTTATTTTGTATTAGGAAATTCTGCATTATTTAAAACCGTTCAAATTTTTTGCCTTCCTGCTTTTCTTCACTTCCTGTTCCAGCTGTGTCGTAGCCACGCCCCTTGATTAATGTTAGCACCTGTTTCTGTTTTACACTTTATATATATATATATATATATATATATATCCCATATTGCTATTTTTTTGACTATATAGGTCACTTTGTAATTGTGCAGTTATTGAACGTGGTTCATCTGTTGCCCTGCACAAAGTTTTGGCACCCTTCGACTTCATCCAGTAATAGTAATGGACTGCTGGAAAACTTTTCAAAGAACACAGCGTTACTCAGAGGTTCATCTTTATCAGCCCGAGCTTCTTTTCCTCTGAAATAGCATTCTCTCGCTCTCTCTTTCTCTCTCTCCCTCTCTCCGCAAGAGCAATTAGCCAAACACAGCAGCACGTTAATGCACTGTATTATATAATCATTTAGGGTTTTTTTCTCTTCTCCAGTTCTTCTGAGCTCTCAGACGATTTTTGAACGCTGTTGATTTGCAGGGGCAATATCCTGAGGTCTGCTGACCTTATGCGAATACGAGATGTTCTCCTCTCCTACGTTCTACTGCCAGTGTTTTTTCTTTTTGCGATTTAAATACGGCACGGCCTCCAGGGGAAGCAGTGAGCGCAGTTTCAATAGACCGATAATAATTATAGTTTCCTCGTCGTGCTTGTTTCACCCTGGAATTACGCCGAGCCATTTACACGGACACGCTGGAACAGCGAAAAAAATCTGTGTGTATTATTACATGAATAATTTAGCTCACGTCTTGGCACACAGCAGCATTGGGTAGCGATGCTTTTAAAGCAGAGAAGCGTTAGTGGTTAAGTCACGGTCTTCTGTGATACATAGATCTTTTTTCTTTTGGCTAAAGAAGCTGACGGCGTGGTTCTATAATTAATACAGAACAGTAAATCAATGTACCTGGCTGTTCAAACTGTCACTCCAAACGAGAGTCAATTAGTTCGCTCTGTAGCTTTGTATCAGAGATGAAACATTTGACTCTTTTCAATGACCCGAGTCGTTTCAGTTCAGTTAAATGATTCGTTCACAGATTTGTTCAGTTGCATGATCGATGACAAACAGCGTGAGCAATTATTTTTTTTAAATAGCTAATAATTGTTGCTATTTTGTGTTATTTTATTATATTGAAAGCCTGAAGGAGACTCGCTGAACTTACTGACTCATCGGATTCACTGATTCACTGAATGACAGAATGACTGAATGATTCACTGATTGAAAAAAGATATCTCCTTTCCGAAATCGCGGTCATGACTGAAACGATTCCCTGATTCAAACACTGATTCACTGAATCTCAAAGGAGTGTCTAATGTCAGCCTAAGATTAGAAGAAGATTCACTCCAATCAAATGAGCCTGAAAGAGACTCACTGAACTTACTGACTCAACTGATTCACTGAATGACAGAGGCTGAATGACAGAATGACTGAATGATTCACTGACTGAAAAAAATGACTCTTTGAGTTAGCGAGGAATGAAATTCAGTCATGACCAAAAATATCCACTGATTCAAACAGTGATTCGCTGAGTCAATCACCATGCCGACATGACAGAAAAGAGATATCTTTTCCGAAATCTTGGTCATGACTAAAATGATTCCCTGATTCAAACACTGATTCGCTGAATCTCAGAGGAGTGGATCTCAGCCTGAGATTAGAAAAAAGATTCACTGCAATCAAACGAGCCAAAAAGAGACTCACTGAACTTACTGACTCAACTGATTCACCGATTCACTGAATGAAAGAGACGAGCAACTCTCAGCAACGACTAAAAGATTCACTGATTCAAACACTGATTCACTGAACGAAAAAGAGAAGCGAATCTCGGCCATGACAATAGATTCACTGATTCGCTGAATAACAGATGAGCGAAACTTGGTCATGACTGAATGATTCACTGATTCAAACCCTGACAGGAGCGAATCTCCGTCGTGATTCGTTCCTCGTTAAACTAAACCGCTTTTAAACAATCAAAGACCTGTCCATCTTGTCTTATTTAAGTAACGAACTTCATTTTCCATGCAGGGATTTTGCTAATGAAATGAAATGATCAAATAATTGGAGTTGTTATCTACACTGAGTAGCATTTTATCCCAAACCCTGACGCGTAGTAATTAGCGACTTCTGTTAAAGCCATTGTCTTTGTTACTAACAGAAAGTAACTGAGGAACTCAGTGTAAGTCACTGCTACGTCATGTGGTGTTTAGCATTACTCGCTAGCACTACCGCAGTGCTACGCCGAGTAACTCTCTATAACGTATTAACGTTACGTTCTTTAACGTGGTGTTTAGTAGCTAACGCTAATGTCGCGTTTACTAGCATTTAATAGCTAAAACAAGTCCCTGTGCTAAGTAAATGGCTAATGTGACGTTTTAATCACAGGGATGTGGATGAATTTCAGCTTCCTGTAACGGCGTTCTGTCGCGTGTGTATTTCTCTACAGGTCCGGACGCCACTGCTCTGTCCTGCTGTAAACACCCAGATGTTTTAGCGCAGAACGTAAACGTGGTGGACGCAGTGTTTACAGGACGGGATGGACAGTAATTACACACCAGTGATTTCAGTGGTGTGTGTCTTACAGCTGCGAGTGAAACACAACACACACACACACACACACACACACACACACACACTCACATTACCATTCAGAGCAAATCCCGTTCCTCCAGCAGCGTCCTGGTTCCTCACATACGCCTGAAATAGCGAGGTTTTAATGTTATAAATAGCATTTATAAACACACACGGAGTTATTACTGTAATTAACCTGAACTGGGACAGAGTGTGTGAGTAAACATAAACTTCTACTTTTTTAATGGTTTTTATTTGCTTTTGTTCATTTTTTTCTCCTTTTTCTCTCCATAATATGGCATAAAACAAATAAATATTACTTTTATAAAAACTTTAATTAAACAAGCGCATTAACAAGGAAATGTGTTCCTTCATTTTATATATATATAAATAAAAAAAATTAATTTAAAAATATATAAATATTACTTGCAGAAAGATTAATTAATTAAAGTTTATATCATGGCGATGCCAAATATAATAATTTTCAACATATACATTTCTAAATTTATAAATATAATTATAGACATAAAACGTATTTTAGCTAATGGCTCAATTTTAAGGATTTTTTTTTTCTGTGGTTTTATTATTTTTGTTTTGTTTTTATTAAATAATTATTCCATTTTATTTGTCAGGTTTTATGAATATTTTCTGTTTTATCTTCACATTTCCTGCTATTTATTTATTTATTTATTTATTTATTTATTTATCATATTCCTTTTCAGGTCTTTCTCCCAGAAGCCCTTTCCTTATAAAACATCACGGAAACCTACACGGAGATGATTCTGCTTCAGTAACTGCATCACTCCTGCGCCTCACTGACACCACACTGCTGGTTTCTTCTTCTGTGAAGCTTCTCCAGGTTTCTCCTGCAGCTTCTGTCAGTAGTTGTTTGTTTCGGGGGGTTTCTCTCTTCAGTCTCCTCTTCAGGAGGTGAGATGCTGATCAGTTGGGTGAAGGTCTGGTGATGGACTTGTCCAGTCTAAAACCTTCCACTTTCCCCCTGATGAGGTCCTGTGTTGAGGTGGAAGTGTGTTTTGGATCGTTGTCTTGCTGCATGATGAAGTTCCTCCTGATTCATTCGGATACATTTCTCTGTAAACTGGTAGACACAATGTTCCTGTAAACCTCTGAATTCATTCTGCTGCTCCATCATGAGTTCATCATCGATAAAGATCAGTGAGAATGTTCCAGAAGCAGCCATGCAAGCCCAAGCCATGACACTACCTCCACCATGTTTCACAGATCAGCTTGTATGTTCTGGATCATGAGCAGATCCTTTCTTTCTCCACACTTTGGTCTTTCCATCACTTTGGAAGAGGTTCATCTTCATTCCAGAACTTTTGTGGATCATCTCTGTGTTTCTTTGTGAATTCCAGTCTGGATTTCTGACTCTTACTGCTGATGAGAGGTTTACAGCTCGTGGTACGGCCTCGATATTTCTGCTCTCGAAGTCTTCTTAGAACGGTGGATTGTGAGACCTTCACCCTGCCCTCTGGAGGTTGTTGTTGATGTCACTGACTGATGTTTTTGTGTTTTTCTTCACAGCTCTCACGATGTTTGTGTCATCAACTGCTGTTGTTTTCCTTGGTCGACCCGTTCGGTGTCTGTTACTCAGTACATCAGTTTCTTTCTTTTTCAGGACATTCCAGTTCATTGTATTGGCTATACCCAATGTTTGTGCGATGCCTCTCATTGATTTTCCCTCTTATTTCAGCTTCAATATGGCTTGTTTTGCATGTTGGTTTATCCTTTTTAACAACAGATGCAGTCTTCACAGGTGAAACTGAAGGCTAAAACCAAGAGGAGATGTTCCGAGCTATTTATTGTTTAAACAGTCAGTCTAACAGGACACACCTGGGTAACCAGAAACCCCTGTCAGTCACATGTTCCAATATTTTTACACAATACAAATTGGGTGTTCTGAAACAAAATGTGCTAGATCGCGGTAGAGTGTGAGCTGAGTGTTACTGTCTGCCGAGTCACACTTCCACGTCTCACACTCCGTCTGGAAGAAAACAAAGCGTTAGACACGTGTGTATCTGCACATGAAGCGTGCGTTTAACTCTCCCGTGTTTTCAGATAAACAACTGAATACTGAATAATGTAAGAGCACGTCTCACAGCTCCGAGGCTCTCTCCACTCTCACTTTGAAGTTCGTCTCGGGGAAAAGCGGCCGGATTTCCACTTCTCGGTGTGCGAAGAAAAGCTGAATGGAAAACCAAAAAGAAACAGCACTTTTATTACTGCTGAGTAGTGATGACTTCATCCAGTATATACTGTATTTACAGAACGTCTGTAGCACAGCTGCAGATCACAGGTCTATATTAACACGCTCGTTACGATCGTACGTTATCGTTTCCATGGTAACAGCTCGATGTGCGCTGTATATATCACATCAGTGCGTGTTCCTATCCGATGAGACTCATTCAGCACCTCAGGGTGTCTTTATTGTTGTGAATCTGTTATAGAAACACATTTCAATGACAACCTGAAGCTTCTCTCTGCGCCGTTGTTGTTGTTGTTGTTGTTGTTGTTGAGAGCTGAACCGTTCCCGCTGGACGAGGAGCGATGAGCTGCACATTAGTGGTTGAAACCGCGCTGAAGACGTAACGGTGTACTTACTTTCACACTCGGACACGAGGGAAAGAAAAAACAGCACAGAGGAGATATAAATGAAGCGTATGACCAGTCACACGATTATGATTTCAAATCGTTTCCACGTCCTAGTGTCCGAGGTGGAACCGGAACGATCTGAAAACCCACCAAAACAATACGCCGGTTATTAACGCGTCATAAAATCACCATCGTTTCAGCGTCTATCGCAAAATATGCGTAAAGTCTTACCTTTGGAATGGTTGGTGCTAAGCTAGGACGTGTGCTAGCTATCCCAGCTGGTGTTAGTGATGAACTCCATCTTGTTTGAACTCGAATCCTCTAATCTCTGACGTTTGTGCTGTATTAGCCTGAGAATCTCCATGCTAGCAATCCAGCGCTCATGCTAGCGAACTTCGCTAATGTTTGTGATATTTACATTGTACATACACCGACATGTCTGTGTGCAGTTACGTTTAAATAAACCAATGAGGAAATGTCGATGTAAATCAGTACTCTGACTCGGGAGGTTTGCTAGCAGAGGACTAGCGGGCTGCTAACTACAGTAGCAGCCTGCGTAGCTTAGCTTCATGGCTTATGGTATAGTTTTGTTCTATTTCTCTGTTGTTTAATAAATCACTAAGACTCTGATACTGAAATCTGGCAACGAATGCAAACTAGCTTACTAGCGCATGACTAGCATGCTAATCAGAAGGTAACAGTTACAAATTAAGCTAGCGGGGTAAAAGTAGCAATTTCTAGGCATCACTTACTTGTTTCATGAACATTTTATTGTAGGTATAAATGGATAGTTTAACGTGTCGTCGTTTAATAAATAAAATTTGGCGACTGTCGGCGAATATTTTGTGATGTAAGAGGAATAAACACACTTTGTTCGAAGCTAAGTAAAAAAAAATAAAAACAGCAATAGTCTCGAGGTTGTAAGTGCCGCTCGATCATCTGTCTGAACTCAATAACACGTGAGGGGATTCACGTTAAAACACGTCCGTGTTTCAGATGAAATTCTGCTTACGGAAAACTGGAAGCCCGAAGAATTTCGCTGAAACTTCTAAGAAAAAAACGAAAAAGCGTAGCTGAGAATGCCGGGACACGTGTGTGAGTGTAAATGAGTAATGAGTGGCGGTGGAGGAAGTCCTGAATAACCAGATAGGGATAATGACTTTATATCAGAATCATTTCCTGTACTCCGCTTGATGCCATTGATCACAATTTATCGCTAAAACAATCTGGAGAGCATCTGCTTCTTGGATCTGCCACTTTATAACGATGAGAGCGTACAGCGTTCGTTAAGT
This sequence comes from Ictalurus furcatus, assembly GCF_023375685.1. NCBI lineage: Eukaryota > Metazoa > Chordata > Actinopteri > Siluriformes > Ictaluridae > Ictalurus > Ictalurus furcatus. Next base: position 458,561 of record NC_071259.1, on the reverse strand, counting down.
GCGCTTGGACAAACTCCAGTCAGTTCAAGATCTCCGTCTGTTCCCTCGGCAAGTAATACACGCACGTCTAACGTTTCTTTTACGTGCAGATGGAGCGCGTGACGTTGAAGTGTGAGATATTTATATATACACACATCAGCTCCCTGTCTAGCTCTGATATACATCTCACTTTACAAACGCAGCTATTCTCCGTCAATAAACCCCAAATAATATCGCTGTTTGTTTACGTACAGTTCATAACGCGCTCTCGTTTAACGCCACAGACGCCAGCAGCTCGGATTAGGGCTTTAACGAGGCCGACGTCTGCCCCGTGTCTGTTCTGTGGCCTCCTTAATTCTGAGACAGGAACATTCTCAGCACGGTTCCTCGCCCTGTGCACTGAAGCAGAATCATCTCCGTGTAGGTTTCCGTGATGTTTTGTAAGGAAAGCGAGTAAAGAAGAGGATTTACGAGGGTTTTCTTTCCTCCTGTAACGCAGCAATCTGTTGTTTTTTTTTCCTTTATTCTCTCTCTTCAGAAATACTTCGCAAAACTTGTGGAAAAGTTACAGCGTTATCTCCGACACTGGAGACTCCTTCCGTAAAAGTTACACAAACGTCTCTTTACTTTAAGAAAACTTTAACATATCAACAATTACACCTGTTTCTAAAGAAAAATAAATCCGTTTATTATTATCGCCGACGCCGTTACTATAGAAACGATAGCGTATTAGGACGAGCCGTTACTATAGAAACGTTAGCGTATTAGGACGAGCCGTTACTATAGAAACGATAGCGTATTAGGACGAGCCGTTACTATAGAAACGATAGCGTATTAGGACGAGCCGTTACTATAGAAACGATAGCGTATTAGGACGAGCGTGTGAATATAATTCTGCGCTATTGTCAGAGGTGCCGTTGTAGAAGATTAATCGAGACCTCCTGACCAATCAGAATGCAGATTATGTCCTGGTTTTTAATTGGTCAGCTTTAATTGGATCCTTTTGTAATCAGCTTCCTGGGAACCGTGGATTAGCGCAAATAAAGAGACTCAGCGAAAATGTCAGACTGAGTCCTGCTTCCATCTGTTACAACTCCACACACCCTCCCTGTGTGTGTGTGTGTGTGTGTGTGTGTGTGTGTGTCCTCTGCTCCTGGGGTGATTGATGACCCGTGCTGTTTCACTTGTATTACTCGATGCTCCGTTTCTGGTCACCTGATGAAAACTTGCTTAGTTAAATCTGCTTTCAGGCATTTTGGGGGAAAAGCGAGAGGCTGTTTTGCAAAACACGGAGTTCTCCATCCGGATCCGGACAAGACTAAAATTACGAGTCGTTCAGAAAAGCAGTGTGTAATCTGGCCCGTTACAGCAACCCGTCCGGTCCAAGGGTAAATAAGATGACAGAGAAGCTCCTATAGGAACGCTGGAATTACCCCGAGTCACCTTTTAAATCTCCTCCTGTCCGAATCGGGCCCGTGACGCAGAGGTATTTAGATTAAAGACGTATTCGAACGGGATTCATTTGTACCTGGGAAGGTATTCCAGACAATCACCTGTAATATTCACAGGTCTGAAAATGAAGAATTCCAGCGCGGAATTCCTTTCTGAATTTCATCAAATAATCTTTTCCCTTAACAACAGAAATACTCATCTTTCTAGGTAAGAGACACCGAATAAAGGTACTTAAGATGCCCCCTTGATGGTACCACTCCAGTTATGGAACTAACTATAAATGAAGTCTAAATCAGCGGCACCGCTCCAATTAAAACTGACATCACACCAAACCCGCCGTGACATCAGAGTCAAACCGTAGCAGGAAGCGTTAATCGGCTCTCGAAGTCCGAAGCTGAGCTAACGTCCGTCCACACGAAGCAGGAGTATCTTTTAAGAAAGTTTTTTATTCACGTTCTAAACACAAAACAATGCTCAAGGTTCTTCAAGGACCGTTCAGGAGCTTCGGCAACAAACAGCTGAAAGATCTGAGCGTATCGAGTGAAGAGAAAGGCTTTAAACACGTATTGATGTTCTTCCTGCATCTCTGAGATTATCACCCCAATTTCGACTCCAGCAACCAAAACATCCTCAATAATTCATGAGTGGGATATGCAACGGCCTGTAAAATATACACCCCCCCCCACCCACCCCCCACCCACCTAAGTGGACATCTTGTTCCCTTTCCGAGCAATCTCTCACGGCTCGGTGTCAGACGTTCACACGTTTCCTTCCTGTTTGCTCTGTCCTTCAGATCGATCGGCTGCTGACAGTTTAATGGCCTGCTTGCGGTGGAATCTCCACGGAGCTCTAATGTTTCGCAATGAAACGCGATTACACTGACCACAAGCCTGGGCATCTGCACTTCACTCCTCCATTAGGGAAGTCTCCACCAAGACCAGACTGCCATGCGATGGCCACACTTCTTCTCACTCGTGCACCAGGGTCCAAAAAGTCTGAGCTCACTACCAAGAACTGATTTTAATCGGGACGGAGGAGGATGAGGGGATGAGAGCTACTGAGAATACAGACTCCAGGAGTTACGCGCATGTGAGCATGGGAGTTCGTCTGAAACAGAGGCGTGTCTCAGTTAGACATCATTCTCCGGATCTATATACCATTTCGCATTGATACCAAACTCTCCAGTTCCATGCGATTCTGAAGCTCTTTGTTCTTCGGCTTGAGTGAAGAGCAGCACCGTTATCTGACCGTTTAATATAACCGCCCTATCTCACACGGAAATTCATACTTTTGTGTTTTGGCTGTAAATAAACTGCAAAACAGCATGAAACGTCAACCGAGAGCAATATTAAATACAAAATATATCATAATTACATAAATACTGACCATTTAAAGTACACAAAACGGTTCTTTTTCCATTAGAACCTTTAATTATATTTATATCTTCCATTAAAACATTTAATTCCCTTTCTATTTTCCATTAAAACATTTAATTCCCTTTCTATTTTCCATTAAAACATTTAATTCCCTTTCTATTTTCCATTAGAACCTTTAATTCCCTTTATACTTTCCATTAGAACCTTTAATTCCCTTTATATTTTCCATTAAAACCTTTAATTCCCTTTATATTTTCCATTAAAACCTTTAATTCCCTTTATATTTTCCATTAGAACCTTTAATTCCCTTTATATTTTCCATTAAAACCTTTAATTCCCTTTATATTTTCCATTAGAACCTTTAATTCCCTTTATATTTTCCATTAGAACCTTTAATTCCCTTTCTATTTTCCATTAGAACCTTTAATTCCCTTTATATTTTCCATTAGAACCTTTAATTCCCTTTATATTTTCCATTAGAACCTTTAATTCCCTTTATATTTTCCATTAGAACCTTTAATTCCCTTTCTATTTTCCATTAGAACCTTTAATTCCCTTGATATTTTCCTTTAGAACCTTTAATTCCCTTGATGTTTTCCATTAGAACCTTTAATTCCCTTTATATTTTCCATTAAAACCTTTAATTCCCTTTATATTTTCCATTAGAACCTTTAATTCCCTTTCTATTTTCCATTAGAACCTTTAATTCCCTTTATATTTTCCATTAGAACCTTTAATTCCCTTTCTATTTTCCATTAGAACCTTTAATTCCCTTGATATTTTCCTTTAGAACCTTTAATTCCCTTGATGTTTTCCATTAGAACCTTTAATTCCCTTTCTATTTTCCATTAGAACCTTTAATTCCCTTTCTATTTTCCATTAGAACCTTTAATTCCCTTTCTATTTTCCATTAGAACCTTTAATTCCCTTGATATTTTCCCTT